>NW_017731940.1:36866-39757 GCF_001890085.2 Hipposideros armiger
CCAGCATTGACAGATAAGGTCATTAGCTTGCAGGACATTTGGTCCTGTCCAAAATGTCAAATGAGATATTTGGTCCACGCTAAAAGGTCCTTGATTGTTGGTCCTGTCCAAAACATCCATGGAGACATTTGGTGCATAGTTAACATAAATCCTGCTCTTCTTCAAGACTGGAGCCCCAACCCACATACCCAACCCCACGTGTCATTACCTGCGAGGCTACCAAGACAGCAGGGTTATTATAGGCAGTACAGCCACAGCACAATTATTGAACCAATAAAACATGACAGCCTTTTAATGTATTCATCCTGTAAAACAAAAGAATACATGAACATTTTGGGCTATCTGACATGCATACTTTGCCTTCTGTGGCAAAGATTTGAGAATAAAGTAATTGATTGATGAAACAAATCCAGGATACATTAGTAGGAGATTGGGGATGTGAGGCAGGAAAATGAATGGAAGCAACGAACGGTGTATTTTCCAGCAGGTTTTCACTGTGGGAAAATGAAGTTTATTCCATAGTGAGACTCTGAAGGCAGCATGAAATGTAAATGTCAGATTTTTCCTACTCTGAAGGCAAGGGAGCTGACATATTTATATACCGACCCTCATCAGTCATTGATTGAGAGATGCCCACAGGATGTATTGACTTGCTAGTGCTTCTGACACTCTGTGCACATGGGCAGAGTATTTAGAGAAAGCCCTTTAGGAAAGAGATGCAGAGGCTGACAGCTGGAAGCTGAGAGCCCCTTGAACTGATATGTAAGGCTCAAAAGAATGTGATCAGAGCGTGACAGCACTACATCAGAGTGGAGATATCAGATGAAGAACCTAGAGTTCAGAAACAGTGATTGGAGGTATAAATTTATAAATGGAATTAAAATTCATGAGACTGGATAAAATCACTCAGGGAAATAGAAGAGAACTATACGTTGAGTCCTAGCACAGAGATAATCAATGAAATCAATAAAAGAAACTGATATGGAGCAAGAAATNTCATCTCAATAAACAGCTATTTATATTAAAAAAAACATTTTGATGACTAAAAAGGTAAGTAGACTTACTCAGTTTGATAAAGGACATCATGAAACACAGCTAACTGCATAATTCATGCAGGAATTTTGATTGCTTTTCCCATAAGATGAGGAGATCTCAGACGGAGCAATAAGGAAAGAAAAAAGAAAAAAAGCAGAAGGGGAGGGGAGTTTAAGATTGGAAAAGAAAAGTAAAATTGTCTCTACCGGCCAATGGACTCTGCAGAACATCCTAAGAATTGTATATTTAAAAAGCCAGCTCTAAAAATTAAAAAGGAATGCATTCTAGTCATGGGATACAAGGTCAATATGTACTAGAAACAAAAATTGAAAAGAAAAATTTTGTATTTTTTCCCCAACAGCTTTACTGAGGTATAATTAACATACAATAAACTTTACATACTTAATGTGTACAGCCTGATAAATTTAACATATGTATACATCCATGTAGCTATCATCACAATCAAGATAGTGAACATATCCGTCACCCCCCAAGGTTTCCTCATGTCCCTCCCATTTCTCCCCAGGGAACCACTGATCTATTGTCACTCTAGATTCGTTTCCCTTTTCTAGAATTTTACATAGATAGAATATATCCTATGTACCCTAGTCTGCCTTTCATTCAGCATGATGATTTTGAGACTCATCCATGTTGTTTTGTGTACCAGTCCTTCCTTGGTTTTTGTTGCAGAGTAATACCCATTATATGGACAAGCCATAATTTATCCATTTGCCTGTCACGGACATTTGCAGTTTTCAGTTTTGTGGATATTACAAATAGAGCTGTCATACATATACATGTTTTTCTTAAGTATATGCTTACATTTCTCTTGAGTAAATGCCTAGCAGTGGAATGGCTGGAACATAGGGTAGATCATAAGGTTAAATGTTTCTTAACTTCTTAAGAAACTGCCAAATTATTTTCCAAAGTGCTGTACTACTTTCATTCCCAGCAGTGGTCTGCAAGTTCCAGTTGCTCCACATCCTCACCAACACTTGGCATGATCAGTTTTTTATAATTTTAGCCACTCTAATAGGTATAGAGTAATAGCTCATTGTGGTTTTAATTTGTGTTTCCCAAATGAACTTGGCTTTTTTGGTTTATTTTTAGTGAAACAATGGACATATAAAATTGTGTGATTTTTAAAGTGTACAACATGTTGATTTGACACATTTATATATTGCCATAAGATTAACACCATAGCATTAGATAACTCCTCTACCACATCACATAATCATTTCTTTTTTGTGTGGTGAGAACATTTATGATCTAGTTTCTTAGCAACTTTGGAGCATATAATACAATATTGTTGACTGTATTCACAATGCTGTGCAGTCGATCCCCAGAACAAATTCATCTTCTAACTGCAAGTTTGTACCCTTTGACCAACATCTCCTCATATCCCCACCCCCACCCCCTGGTAACCGCCATCCTACCCTCTGTTTCTGAATTTGGCTTTTTAAGATTCCACGTGTAAGTGATATATTACAGTATTTATCTTTCTCAGTCTAACATCTCTCACTTGACATAATGTTTTCAAGGACCATCCATGTTGTTGCAAATAGAAGGATTTTCATCTTTCATATGGTTGAATAATATTCCGTTGTGTGTATAACATTTTTATTCATTTATATGTTGAAGGACACTGAAGATATTTCCATGTCTTGGTTATTACGAATAACGCTGCAGTGAACATGGGAGTGTAGATATCTTTTTGATATTCTGTTTTCATTTCCTCTGAATATATGCCAAGAAGTGGGATTTTGGGATTACATTGCAATTCTATTTTTAACTTTTTAAGAGCCTCTGTACTGTTTTCCATAGTGGCTATACCAATTTACATCCCAGCAGTGGGG
>NW_017731940.1:43184-44067 GCF_001890085.2 Hipposideros armiger
CTACTGTATTCTGGCTGGAAAAATACAGGATAGAAAAGAAAGTAATCCTGTAGAAGAGAAAGGGGACATTCTTGAGGTTAGAAGAAATGAGAGTCCGTTTGTCTAAGGTAACTGACAGCAGGCAGAGAACCCAGGTGCGGGTCTGGTGAGTAGATGTGGCGATGGGAGTCTATGGAAGTTCTCTTCAGATTGCTTCAGTTTTCCTCCATAATGCCAGAAGTCAAGTCACTAGGGTGAGACTGAAAATAAGGCAAGATGTTTGGGGAGTTTGGGAGATATGAAAGAATGACATGTTTTTCTAGAAGAGAGTGAGAGCCAATGGCCTAAAAAATAGGGTACGAATGATTTTCTGGCGACATTAAATACCCTCTTGAGTTTTGTGGTAAGGAACTACTGTGACCATACATGGTGGTTATGGATGTTATCCCCACAGCTGTGTTCTGCTTCATGAGCATGGGCGCAAACTAGGCAGAATGTCGCATTTAACCAGGGGTGGCATTTGTCCAAGTGAGTAGATGAAATCAGAGAAAGAAAAATGAGTTGTGGGTATGTATGTCCATGGAAGTAGTTAAAATGATTGACCATGAAAGTAAATTGAATAAAGAGGGAAGACAAGATATTAATTGGAGAGGGACAGTAGAAACATGGAAAGATCAATATATGTGAGATCCAGGTGGGATCAGTACATCATTGGGTTTGGGGTACAAGAGGACGTGAGCTGGAAATATAGGAAGTGTTTGTCAGAAAGTTAGATGCATGAAATTGAGATTATGGAGAGGTTGTAGTTTTTGAAAAAGACGTTGTCTCGGGTGTAACCATAGAAGCAAGTGGTTGAAGTATGATAGAGGACTAAGTCATTGAAGAACAGCTCACAGAACTGAAA
>NW_017731940.1:48826-100616 GCF_001890085.2 Hipposideros armiger
AATAAAGAGCAGGATATCAAGAGAGTATAGTCATGTCAAAGCATTAAATATAATATAAATGCCAGACTAGGGGACTCAGGCTGAAAAGGGAATACAAAGCAGCAAAGGGAGTACTAACTACTCTAGGAGAGTTCAAAGTCTATGAGATGGAAATTTTCCAGAAAATGCAAATAAATTTTAGGCTTGCTTAAGTTGAGATGTAGTGGAGGGAAGCAAGCAAAGAAATTGGGAGGCTCGAACATTGCAAAGATTGTTGGTTGCAATGTCAGAGTTTCCCAGGGTGGTGTCAGAAGTTATGTCCTAGAAAGATAAAACAGGGAAACCTCCTGAGAAGCAGGATGGGCGAGGTGACCTCGTGAGGAAGAGGGGACCAGGAAGACTAGAACCAGTGTAAAATTCAACAAGCAAGTTCAACAGATCATCTGGAATGTGGTAGGTAATTAATCTGATTTGCAAATGTCATCAGATATTTGGGAACACAAGTCCTTCTTGTTCTCATGATCCACAACCAGAAACCACAAGTACAGAACCTCCAGGCCTGTCCCTGCCTGCTGGCGCATGAAACATCAGAGGAGGTAGTTGAAGAGAGAGATCAAACTACGAAACAGCCATTAGATGCCCCTGGCTGCAGCAACTTTGCTCAAGGCTAGCTGTGTCCTCAGACTGACTACAGCAAGCTCACATTTTGTAGCAGCTTTATTCAGGTAACATCTCTTCTCCTCTATCCTTAGGCCAAGTCAGTAACGGGGTCTCTTTGGCTTTCTTCTCTGTCAGTAGGTTTCCCTGTGTGTTTGTTTTCCTCCAGCACCCTCCTTTTGAATCCTCTGCATATCAAATTAGGGAAAATTTCATTGATAGTAAGGTTGTCCCTCATTTCTCTCCATGTCCACCAGCTGCACTTTGGAGGAGAGACAGAATGGATAGAGTATGGCATGAGGAAGTTGATGAAAGGACTTGGAAAGTATCTTCTCTCTGGGCCTTAATATTTCCATCCTTATAAAAAAAAGAGTTTGGCTAACAAAATTGGAAATTTAAAATAGTTACACTCTTTACTTATAGTAATATCAGTTTATCCTATAAAGCTTGTACTTTTTCTGAGGCTCACATTTCTGAGATGTTGAAGCTAGAATTTAAACTCAGATATATACACACATATATGTACACATCTATATATGAGTACCTATATGAGTCATAAATTTTATAAAAATCATAAAAATTATATCTAGATCTAGCTATAGATATACATATTCTTGCAACAGGGGAGGTATACATAAACTTTATCACCCAGGACCAACAATTCCATTTTCAATCCATTTTTCTTGTATTTGAACACATGTAACTGGCCTGGAAGAAGGAACTTAGGTAGGAAAAGGGGGACTTTAGTGTGGCAGAAACTCATCCATCCCAGGGAATCAAATGACTTGCATTATAGGGTGACATGTTCCTGATTGTGCAGGACAGTCCTGAGTTCACACCTGTGGTTTTGAAATTCTTAGAAATTCTTAGAGTCCATGTACACTAATATGAATGGCCCAGTTTAGATGATCTATTGTGGGGTGAACCTACTGGTAACATGCCTGAGGAATTACAGCCATGAGCCTAATTCTTCTTTTAAACCAGGACTGATGGCAGAAAAAAAGAAAGAAAAAAAGGTTATTTTAACTGTTTTCTTTCCTTCTTTTGAGTAGGAGGGCCCTCTCAAGACTGAATCCCATGCCATTGTGAGACGACCATGGCCAAGTTTATGGAAATGGCACCACCTCAGGATTGTGGGTTCTCTCATGTTTGCAAAGCCAGATGTGCAACACATTAGGAATAAAATATCTTGGGCATTTTCACAGGTCTCCCCAAAGCAGGACATTAGATGAGATCAAATGGCTGCCTTTCCCCACATGACCATATTTTTCCTGGTATCCTGCACATTGACACATGTTTTTTCAGGTAAGCAACTTGGGAGGGAAACATCTGATCGTCTTATAGTTGTAGGGAAGAAAAAGAATAATTTGTGGCTAGATAGGAAATGTTTTGCTGAAACATTTTGGGCTGGATAATGCAAATTGGTATCAATTGGGCATCACAGTTGGAAAAGGGAGTTACTATGGAAAATCCTCCAATATCTGAAAACTAAGTAACATACTTCTACATAATGCCTGGGTCAAGAAAAATCAAAAGAACAGTTCAAAATCATTTTGAACATGAAGAAAACAAAACAAAATGAACAAAAGTTTAGGTTCAAATAGGAGCCATTGCCTCCACATCCTTTTCCTTTCAATGCAATGCCACCCTCGCCCTGCATGTAACCAGTTTCATTCGTCTCTGTATCTTTCCTGTGTTTCTTTTTGCTCAAATAAACATATACATGCACATTTTGTTATCCTTCTAAAAGATAGCATGCTATAGATACCTGTTGAGTTGGTTTTTGTTTTGTTCATTTGTTCCTTTTTGTTTTATATCCTACTCATGTGTGAAATTATAGGTTCTTGTCCTTTTCTGTCTGAGCTTTTTCACTTAGCATAATACTCTCATTTGAAAATATGTATTCTAGGATATTTTAAATACTATCTAACAGTGAAAGATAAGGAAGAGCAGAGCTACAGTAGGTCTTTTCTTCTTTCATTCTCCCACAGCCAGCTGGTCATTCTCTATCCCCAAGGCAACACCTGCACCCCTCACACAAAACAGTCTCACTAGAGCCAAGGAACTCCCAAGTTTCCCCCTCATCATTCACTGTCATCTTTAGTTTGGCCTCTTAGTAGGAACTGGCCTAATACTTTGTTTACTATGTCATATTTAATTTTTAAAACAATCTTCTAAATGCATACATTTATCCCAATTGTAGCAGAGAGGAAACTAAAGCCAACAAAAGCCAAGTAACTTAATGAAAATAACATGGGTGGCAACTTATGCAAACGACCCCAAACAGTTTTTACCCTTTCCTCAACGACACAGCAAATTTATAAATGAAGTCAGGACTGACTGCGAAAATGAAAGGAAGAATAAATAAATAGATGAAGTATTTACCAGCCACAAATTCTGTTGTGTACTTTTGTGCAAATGAGTTATTAAATTGCATTTCTTTATTCAGTTAGTAACTTTAGTGGGTGAAATCATATTCCATGGAAAACTATTTATTTTAACCTATTGCGTCTGTCCTTTATTTGCAGACATTTTCAAAGATCATGACCTCACTAAATGGCCTAAGGTAAATTTAAATTTCTCAGTTCTGAATTCTGATTTTAATCTGATCACTCTCCTGACATGAGAGACCTAAAACATAGTGGTAAGGTAGAATGGAATGTTTCTATGGGACTGTCGGCACATATGTTAACCTCTTCAGATTTAGATTTACTCCCAGGTAACACAGGCATGAAAATAGTGAAATATACCTCGTGAGCATTAAATGAAATAACACCTGTCACTTGCTCAAGGTTACAAGGTTAAAAAGCAGTATATATAGGAGTGATATCAGAAACACGGCAGTGCGAGGGTTCCCCTTGACCTCTCCCCTCAAAGTTACAAGTTGAACAGCTACAATTCAACAAGGGATTCCCTGTGCAACACACAAACGTGTCTGGTAGATCCACACATCGAAACATTTGAAGGTGGGCCTATCGGGGCAAACAGAAGAGAGGGAAGGGAGAAGAGCAGAGATGGGTGCTGTGGACACAGCCTGGGACTCACAGCCAGTCCAGGAGATGGGGAGGATTTGGGCTGCAGGTGCTTTCTGTGGGCCTGAGCATTCCTGCCTGAGTGATCAGCATAAACTACAGCTGAACTCAGTGACTGGGGCAGAGACCAAATGCAGAAGTGCAAAGCTGTGTTCTAGCAGCTGCCATCGCCAGGTAGAAAACAAAGCCAAGGAGTCTGGCATCTACTAACAGAACCACAGGTAGAAACAGACAAAAGCACACTTATAGGAGGGACCCTAAATACCCCCATTGACAGCTATGGATAGATCATCCAAACAGAAAACCAATAAGGACTTATCAGCCTTAAATGACACTTTAGGCCAGCAGTTCTCAACCTGTGGGTTGCGACCCCCTTGGGGGTCGAACGACCCTTTCACAGGGGTCACCTAAGACCATCGGAAAACAAAAAGATACTTACATTACGATTCATAACAGTAGCAAAAGTACAGTTATAGAGTAGCAACAAAAATAATTTTATGGTTGGGCGTCACTACAACATGAGGAACTGTATTAAGGGGTCGCGGCATTAGGAAGGTTGAGAACTGCTGCATTAGGCCAAGTGGACATAATCAACATTTATAGAGCCTTTCAGCCCAGATTATACACTCTTCTTTAGAGCACATGAAACATTCTCAAGGACAGACCATATGTTGGGACAATAAACTTAAGATTGAAATCATATCAAGCATATTCTCTGACCACAGTGCTTTGAAATTGGAAATCAAATATGTGGAGATTAAATATGTTACTAAAGAACAACTGGTTCAAAGAAGAAATAAAGGGAGAGATCAAAAGATACATAGAAACAAATGAGAATGAAAATGCTACATGTCAAAACCTTTGGGATGCAGCCAATAGAGTAATAAGAGGGACGTTTATATCATTACAAGCCTATCTCAAGAAACAAGAAAAATCCCCAATAAACAACCTAATGTCTTAAAAACCTAGAAAAAGAACAAATGAAACCCAAAGTCAGCAGAAGGAAGGAGATAATAAAAATTAGAGCAGAATTAAATGAAATAGAGAACAAAAAAATAATAGAAAAAAATTAATGCAAGAAAGAGCTGGTTCTTTGAAAAGAGTAATAAACTTGACAAACCTCTGGCTAGACTCATTAAGGAAAAAAGAGAAAAGACACAAATAAAATGAGAAACGAAAAAGGAGAAGTTATGACAGGCACCACAGAAATACAAAGAATCATATAAGAATGCTATGAAAGACTATATGCCGCCAAATTCAATAACCTAGAAGAAATAGACAAGTTCTTAGAAATATATAACCTTCCTAGACTGAAGCATGAAGAACTGGAAACAACTGAAGTGTTCTTCAATAGATGATTGGATAAAGAAGATGTAGAACATATATACAATGGAATGGTACTCAGCCACAAGAAAGGATGAAATACTGCCATTTGTGACAACATGGATGGATCTTGAGAGTACCATGCTAAGCAAAGTAAGTCAGACAGAAAAAAGTCGAGAACCATATTAATTTCTCTCATATGTGGGATATAAAACTGAAGCAACAAACAAGACAAATAAAAACTCATAGACACAGACACCAGTTTAGTAGATACTGAAGGGCATGGGGGAGGGTAGGAGGTAGAAGAGGGTAAAGGGGGTCAAATACATGGCGACGGAAGAATTAACTTTGAGTGGTCAACACACAATGTAATAATATATGGATGATGTATTACAGAATTATATACGTGAGACCTATATAATTTTATTAACCAATGTCACCCTCAATAAATTCAATAAAAAGTAA
The DNA here is from genome assembly GCF_001890085.2 of Hipposideros armiger. Lineage (NCBI taxonomy): Eukaryota > Metazoa > Chordata > Mammalia > Chiroptera > Hipposideridae > Hipposideros > Hipposideros armiger. The sequence continues at coordinate 54,283 of NW_017731940.1, forward strand.
AGTAAATGTAATACCTCAGAGAGGGCAAGTAAGTTTTTTTTTTAAAAAAAGTAATATATACAGGATTGATCCCCATTCTTAATACAAACTCCCACTCTTAACAACCGCATCTGAGCCACTGTCCTCTGGAAGTTCACAAACACATGAATATGTCTGCTAACATACTTCTTATAATGACTTTCTGACATTGGGACTCCAAGTTTAAATGAAAACTTTGCATTTGGGGTTTAAGCTTAGACATTATAATGCCTATGACTTTAAGAAATGATGGGATGGATGAAGACAACTGCAATCAGAAAAAAAAAAAACTTGCCTGACCAAAGCCTAGAGCAAAGGAAATCTTTGAAAAGGATCATTTGACTAGTTATATTTGACTTAATTGTGGGGCAGAAGTGGCAGAACAGGAATAAATGAGGGGGAATGTATCAATTGTTATCTATATGATACTTTATAATATTTGCAGCCTCCATGTAAAATGTACCACCCAGTGTATCCCAATTACGAGGCAAGATGTCCGAATATAACTGCACCTGTTTGTGCTGAAAATGGCCACACTTACCAGAATGAGTGTTTCTTTTGTGTTGATGAGTGGTAAGTTCAAAGTAAAATATCATTGTTTTTTTCTCTGTATTTCTTCAGAGAAATTTCAAATAATCTTAGCCAAGGAACTAAATTTACTGATGCATGGGATTTCCTTTTTAATAGCCTCTATTATTCACAAAATATTTTGGACAGACTACATATAAAGTGGTGCCTTTTAAAAAAATGTAGTGAACATTCAAAGTTGACTCATTAAAAAAAGAAAGAAAAAGGGCCGGCTGAGCGGCTCAGTTGGTTAAGAGCAACAGCAGTTCGAGTCCTGGCCCCTAAGCTGAGCTGCTGCTGAGCTGCCAACAGGTGGCAGGATGGCTCATATAAAAAAAAGAAAGAAAGAAAGAAAGAAAGAAAATGTTACATGCTATTTTGGTTGAATTGTGTAGAGATATTAGTAGATAGTCTGTATTCAAGCAATGAGTAAAAATCCAATTTTTAAAATCATTCAAATTTCCTGTAACAATTCACATTGACATACCTATGAATAACACCCATCAATGTTAGGTATAAATAAATTATAGATATAGATATAGACACAGGTGTGTCTATATATATATGAGTAAAAAAGTGGTTATGTGGTAAAAATTGAGAGTTGACTTTTAATAATTTTTTGACTTTTAAGTAAATTCAATATGAAATTTAGATTTTAAAATGAGTAATATTCCTTGTAATGTATTTTAACTCCATTACAAATTATTTTTACAAATCATCTTGTGTCTGGTCAATAACTCTTCCATGACCTATGAGATCCCCAAGACTACCATCAGGTTTGATAATTTGCTAGGGGGAGTCACAGAACTCAGAAAAGCTGTTACCCTCATGGTAGTGGTTTTCTATAATGAAAGGATACAGATTAAAGTCAGCAAAGGCAGAAAGCTCACACGGTGCAGCCCGGGAGAAAACAGGCACAAACAAGCTTTCAGTTGTTTTTCTCCCAGTGCGTTCACACAGGCAATGCTTAGTTTTTCCAGCTGTGAAGCGTGACAACAGGTATGAAGTACTGCCCACCTGGGAAGCTAATAAAAAAAGCCTTGGTGTCCGAGCAATTTGTTGGGGACCAGTCACCCAGTCATGCAGCACTGGCAATGACTAACCATTACTTAGTCTCCAGACACCCCCCTCCCACCACAAAAAAAAAAAAAAAAGAGAGAGAGAGAAACATCAAACTGATACAGAGTGACTCAGGACCACAGGTGAAAAAACAGGCATTCATTTGAGCATAAACTACCTGCCGTGGCCTTTGACCCTGGGTTACAAAGACACTCTTACCAGGCAGGCTACTCCAAGGGTTTCTAGGCTGTTTCCCCAGAGATGATTAGAGCATCCCCAGTCTGCTGAGTTAACTTTTCACGCACATCTTCCTTTGAGAAGAATCTGCATGTGCTTTCACATCATATTCCCAGCCCATGAGGAAACAGGAATAGCAGAGTAAGGAGCATAGACTGTGGCCTATGAGCATGCAAAGCTAGTGAAGATTTGAGCAGAGTGTGTGAAATCAGTGAATTACTATGTATTGCGGTACTTCTATGGCTATCTTATCTTGGTAGAAAAATCTGACATTGCTATGTTGAATGGAAAGGTATCCAACGGGAACGAACAGGTTAGGGGATGAAAGATCCTCTGCCGAAACTCTTCACAACACACTTTTTTGAATAATCAAGACCTATGGAGCAGGAATGAGCAAGCTGTGGTGGTGATAAACAGGAGTGGAAAAGAAGTGGGTGTAAAGGGGGTTGTAAAAGCAGCTCCCTTTCTTAGGATGTCATTTGGAAGATAAGGGAATGTGAAATAAGGCCCACTCACTTTCCTTGTAATAATAATCTTTTTTTTTTCTCTTTAGGGAATTCGGTAGATCTCACATTAAATTTTTCAAATATGGAAAGTGTGAATAACGGGTAACAGAGTCCTACACTCATTATTTTCACTACTTAATGCTGAAAATCATTTCTTTTGGCATGTGAAGATGTATAAGAAAAAACACATTTCTATGCAGCACCCAAATTTGCAACAAAATCGAAAACCAAGGGATTAAACTAATGGAGAACCAAATATCGCATTTATTATGAATAAACATCCTAATAAAAGAGTCAGTAGATATTCATCTCTTTGTGCTGATTGTTTCAAGTCAGCTTTCATTTTGCTTGGGTCTAAGGTATGTTGTCAAGGAGGCTTACCTGACACTCCCTTGAATTAAATTTCAGGCTTATCTGCAAGGTCAAACCCTGCCCCACCAATCCCACTGAGCAAAAGAGAAAATACCCTCCCCCCCACACACACACACACAAACACACATAGGCTGTTTGAGGCTTTTTACCTCATATTCATGAATGAAGCCCACCTTCATTAGACGAGGAGAATATCCGATACATGCTAACAGAAGGAGGGAGAAGGAGAGCCAAGAGGTTTTTATTGGGGGGAGGAGGGGAAGGGGACAGCCATGTTTTGGAGGGAACCAGGGGAGTTGACATCATCTGACTCCCTAGTTCCAGCATAATCCCCATTCCACCCCGTCGTTACTATTATACTGGTCAATAAATCCCTTTTGTGGTTATTGTTGCTTAATCTGGCTTATAATCAATCACCTATAACTGAACGATCTTGACGGATACAGGGAAATGACGTCACTATGACATTTGAGTCTGGGGAGATGAAAAGTGAAAAACAGCTCTTGGCCTCTGGCGTCTGTGTGCTGTGTATCATGACCTTTTTTTGCCACTAGATGTCAGCCTCACTTTTCTATCTTAGTCTGACTAGTTCTTTATTTAACGAGACGGTCCAGAGGAGGGCGCACTACTACTTTTCCCATCACCTTTCCAGCTAATACACAGTCTACCTCTGCTGGCAACAGGGGCCCTCCTCTCTTTACAGCTGCCGCCTTCCCTGGTTTTGTACATGGTTTCGTATATAGGCCTAGGCCTACCCTATTTTAATAAACCTGGGCACCTGTGTTCTGTGTTAATTCTCCAGGAGATTCTAATGCACGTCTGCATTTGACAGCCATTCTCTAGACTGAGTCCCCCATTCCTGCATATCCTCAACAGCTGGTGGAATGGAAAGAGCAGGTATTGTGGTCACTAAGAAAGTGACATCGGTGAGATACCACCTCACCCCGGTCAGAATGGCTATCATCAATAAATCAACAAACAGCCAGTGCTGGCGAGGCTGTGGAGAAAAGGGAACCCTGCTGCACTGTTGGTGGAACTGAAGATTGGTGCAGCCATTATGGAAATCAGTATGGGGGTACCTTAAAAAACTGGAAATGGATACCGTATGACCCAGCAATTCCACTCTTGGGTATTTATCCAGAAAAACCCAAGACGCTAATTCGAAAAAATATATGCACCCTTATGTTTATTGCAGTGCTATTTACAATAGCCAAGACTTGGAAACAACCAAAATGCCCATCGGTAAATGACTGGATTAAGAAACTGTGGTACATTTATACAATGGAGTATTACTCAGCTGTAAAGAAGAATGAAATCGTACCATTTACAACTCTATGGATGGACCTAGAGGCTATTATGTTAAGTGAAATAAGTCAGTCGGAGAAAGACAAATACCATATCATCTCACTTATATGTGGAATCTAAAAAACTGAATGAACGAGCAAATTAAACAGAAATAGTCTCAGAGGTATAAAGGAAAAACTGATGGTTGCTAGTTGGGAGAGGGTGGGGATGAGAAAGAAGGGGAAGGGATTAGACACCATAAATAGGTAACTACAATATTGCCACAGGGACATGAAAGACAGTTCGGGGGATATAATTAATAATGTAAATATTTTATAGGGTGTCAGATGGTCACATGTTTTGTTAGGGAGACTACTTCATGGATGGGGTAGAGGCTTGATCACTGCACTGTACACCAGAAGCTGATGTTGTATAATATTGTATGACAACTATAATTGAATATATATATATAGTCACGGGATGTGGAGTATAGTGTGGGAGTGGAGTCAATGGAATTGTAATAGATATGTATGATATGGTCGGGGGGGGACGGCAGATGGGGGAAAGGGGGTTGTCACTTTGAGGGGTAAAAAGTACAACTATTGCACTTTGTTGTAAACCTGAAACTAATGAAAAAATTAAAAAATAAAAAATTAATTTGTTAATTAATTTAAAAAAAAAGACAAAAAGTGACATCGGGGAAGGTAACTTCTCCCTGGGCTAACTTGTTTTGTCTCTACAATGAGAATTTTAACTTTGATAATAAAAGGTATATAACTTATATAATTAGCATTTTATTATACATTTAACATTACTATGTACACTGCTGTATCTTTGTCACTGTATCAAACATGACTAAGCCCAAAACGCATTGGCTGAGAGCCTAATTCAGGTAGTCCTAGGATTTCTGAGTTGGAGTCAGGAGTCAGACCATCCAAACAATCTCTGACTTGTTCCATAATATTGCTAATGGGCTGGCAACTACCAGGGTTTCCCACTGATGGAAACTGACTGCATGATGAAACCTGAGCACTGCTGTGGAGGTCTGAGTGTAAGGAAGCCTGCTTACCTTGCATCCAAACCTACATTCATGATGCTTTCAATAACCAGAGCCTTCCATACCAAAACAGAAGTTTACGCTCTCTCCCAATTAACAGTAGAAGATGAATTTTCTGTCTTCTACTCAGTACATACTCAAATCTCATTTCTCCAGGAAAAATGAACAAAAACAGAAACAAAAAAAAATTCCATTCATTTCAGTCATTTCTCAAGTCTTGTTTTTATTATTTCTTTCTCTCTGGTCTGGACATGCTACATTTAGGTAGTTCTCATCTTAAAGTATGTAGACATAAATTTAATTAAGCCTTTTGATAAACTGATAAATCTTCCTTTTTTTTAAGATTTTTTTTTTAATTGGGGAATTGGGGGAAGGGGAGAAGACAAGTTGCTCTCCTTTTGTTCTTCAGTCTAGTTGTGGAGGACATTGCTTCACTGGCCCAAGTTGGCACCATCATTGCGCTCTTCCCGGGTGAGGCACATCAGTCACCAGCTTCTGGACGGCTGCTCACTGCGGCTGCTGGCCGCTCACGCTGGCTGCTGGCTACACACGGTAGCCCATGGCAACCCACTGCAGCAGGGGCTGCAGCCTATCCCGTCGCCAGCAACTCATGGCAGCCCAGCTCCAGGTTGAGCTGTTGTTCAGCATCTTAGCTGTGGAGGGCAGTGTCACTGGCCCTCATATGTGGGATCCGAACCGGGGCCCTCTGGTGTCCCAAGCCAGCTCTTAACCAATGTGCCACTCGGCCGGCCCTAAATCTTCCTTTTATAGATTATGTTTAGACACTACTAGAATTGGTGGATTCCTTGCATTGACGCAGTGGTGGTGGCAGCCAGGAAGAAGTAGGTAGAGGTTCTGTCTGCTCCAATGGGTACATTTACCTTGTGGCCTTCACCACTGAAGGGAATTCTGCAAAGGGACCCTTGCTTTCAACAGAGTGATTTCAACTTAAAGATGATTCTGAGTCATTTGGGGAAAAAAATGTGGCGGAGAATGTGTTAAACATTTCACAGTTTCCTCTTCTTCTTGAAGTTAAAGTCAATCTAAAGTGGTTGAATTCTTTTAAGTTCCAGTGAGAAAAGCTTTATTTCTTGTTAAATTCACTGGTGTAAAACAGATTGTTTCCCCCAAATGCTGGATGAATCCTGTCTTACTCTACCTTGTGGCTAACGATGTGGAATTTTAGGACTCTTGGTTCACTTAGTAATCATTTGTTGAGCAGTTCCTACTCTGTGCTGGGCACTGGTATAAGCAAGCAAGCTATACAGGCAAGATCCCGTTGTGGAACGTGCATTCTAATGCTGAGAGGTGAATAATATACAAATCAAGGAATGGACAAGGGCAGGTAAGTAATGAATGCTGTGATGATAAGGAATAAAACAAGATCGTATAATAACAAGTGAGACACACAATGGGAGTTCAACAGCTAGACACTTAATGAATGTTTGAGACCGTGAAGTCCTAGACACACACACACACACTGAAATCACCATAAGGAAAGCTTGTCATAGACAATAATGCAAAGAGAGAAACATGGAGAAAAGGCAATTGAAAAAAATAGGTGAAAGAATTTTTTAATCCAATCTCACATAGAATTCAGTACAAAACATTTAGCCTAATTAGAGAAGACACAGGCTACACAGAGCATGTCTGATTTACAAGTTGAACATTTTAATGCCATTTTATAGAATACTGGAATTGGAGAAAATGGAATCTCTAGTCTGGCTCCTTCTCATCATTCAAGTGTCTGTCCAAATAGCATCTCCTCTGAGAAGGCTTCTCTGATCACCCAATCTAATTTGGCCCCCATTTCCATATTATTCTCTAGCCCAATATCATGATATATTTTCTTTTAAATACTTGTCAACATTTGAAATCATCTTACGTTCTGTGATTCTTTTCTTTCTTTCTTGTTTTTGTTTTTCACTCTACAAGAAAGTGAGTACCAAGAAGGAGAGTCCTTGGCTGTCTAGTTCATCCCTGAACCTCCAGTGAGGATAACACCTGCCTGGAACAAAGAAGGGAAATGGTGAAGTTGATTTTACTTGTGTTTCATTGTTATTAAGTAGCGTTATGTTAATATGTCAGGGTAGGGAGGACTTACAGGGTTACATACAGGAAATATTAAAGAAGCTGATCTATATTATCTGGAGAAAAAAGACCTTTCTAGGCACTCTAGAGCTGCCTTTGCACATCTGAAGGGATACACTTGGAGAGAGAGCAGACTGGTTCTACCGGGCTCCATTGTAGAGAACCAGAGTGTACGGAAGCCATAGGGAGATGGGGTTCTCTTCAATATGATAAAGACTTCTTCCAAGCAGACCGAAAACTCAGTGATCTTCCTTGGTAATGGGTCTATATATTGAATATCATAACTTCATGGGAAACTGAAGTAAACCCTTCTTTCTTAATATTTAAGAAAAAGCTAGTATCCTTTCAGATGTTATTAAATGTTCTGTGGGAAAAAAAAGTAAACTGTGGCAAATTAAGTTTGGGGAAAATTGAGTTAAACAAAGTGAAAATATTTCTGTATTGCAAAAAAAATTAATATAGCCTTTAATAAAATAAAATGCATTGTGAATCCCTCCTAAAGAAATAGAGTATCCAGGGTTTCCCAAATTTGGTTGGCCAAGGAATCCTTGGGATACCAGTGTCTTGATGATCAAAGGTTTGTGATTCTCTGTGTGTAAGGACAGGAATTGGGCGGGTAGTGGTGCAGAGGACAGAATGTCATAGGTTGAATTGTGTCTCCCAAAAATTCATGTGTTCAAGCCCTAAGCCCTAGTGTGACCATATTTGGAGAGAGTACTTTTACAGGGGTAATTAAGGTTAAATGAGGTCATAAAAATGTGACCCTAATTGTCCTTTTTAGAAGACACATCAGGGCTCACGCACACAGTGCAAAGGTCATGTGAGGACACAGCGAAAGGATGGCTGTCTACAAGCCAAAGAGAGAGGCCTCGGGAGAAACTAATCCTGCCACCACCTTGATCTTGAGCTTCTAGCCTCCAGAACTGTGAGAAAATTAATTTCTATTGTTTAAATACCCACTCTGGTATTTTCGTATGGTAGCACTAGCAGAGTAACATATTCTCTAACATTGGCTAACTCGGGGGTTACAGGTGTTCCCCTCAGTGCTGAGCGCAGTAGACATGATTTTACTAATAGGCATTGGGAGGGGTGTGTGTGTGTGTGTGTGTGTGTGTGTGTGTGTGTGTGTGTGTGTGCTCTAGATCCATATAGTGTGAAGTTGTGAAGTTACCTAGGAACAACATAAACCAATAGGAAAAAAATAGTTATTGTTTAGTCACATCATCTTCTTACATGACTAGAACTCTTTAGCCTCAGTGATTCAAAGAAAGTTGCATAGAACCAAAATGTAGGATCCCTGCATGTGCTAACTCCCTGTTCTGGTGAGAACAAGGTCCTGCAAGACATAAAATCCAAATGCAGATTCCCAGCTCTCTCAGTTACTGTGCTTCAGTGCACACAGAGGCATGGCCACAGTGGGGCTACATCAAAGAATAATAAAAACAACAAAAACAAAACCAAGATTAAAAAAAAGCTGGAGTGTGAGGGCATCACACAGGGAAGGGAGAAGAAGACAGACGAAAGGCTAGAGTTAGCGCAGCCAAATCTAGGCCACTGATTTAAAAACTGTCACGAGAAAGCCTTGAGGCTGTTGCGTGGAGTGAGTGCTGACTGCTGAGAGGCAGGAGGCTGGGCGTTGGGGGCTGGGCTGAGGCAGCATCTAGGAGTGCAAGACAGAATCGAGTAGGAGAGCTCCATCTTCTTTCCACTCACCCCCAAGCCTCAGGCTTGTTTATCATCGGTACACATTAGTGTTCCGAGGAGGGATTTTTAACTGGAAAATGTGAAGCTCCAATTTAGGCTCATCTCACTAGATGTTTGGGAAGCAGAAAACACACGTGGAGAAGGGTCTGTCACCGCATTGCACCCTAGATAGGTGAGGGTGGGGGGACAGGTCAAGAACGCTTGCCTTCTGACTCTCAGTCACCCCCTCTCCCTGCTGGGACCCTCCTCCTTTCTACATGATGCTCATGCATGAAAATGCCACGACCCAGCCCTCGGCTCCCTCTGCCTGCTCATTTAAAACAACAGCTGTTCTTCCCAATTGCTCTGATTTGCCCAGTTTGACGCCTGTTGTTCCAGTTTCAGCGTGTCTCCAAATCTACCTCTTCGATTTTGATTTAAAGGCAATCCACCAGAATAATTAAAAGCGTTGGCTCTTAACTTTAAACTCACCCCTTTTCTAAGTCCCTGTTACCTTAGCTAAGTAACAGGTGAATAACCGTATCTATCTTGAAGATTATTGTAAGTCTTAGATAATTTCCCACAGCACCTGTAGCATAGTTCTAGCACAGTTCTTTCATGTTTATGCTTTTCTGTTTAGGTTCTTAATTTTATCCTGCCTTCCCTAGAATGGAACCATTGTCACAGTGACCCTCTGACAAGGCCTCAAGCTTGGGCCCCTTGCAGGGCTATAGGGAGGAATAAACAAACTGCCCCAGTGTAAAGTGGGATGCTCTTTTTACTCCTCAGCCTCCATCATTCACTCCCAGTGGACCGCCATCATGTGTGGCTCACTGTACAGCTTGAAATTTTCCTCCCTGTGTAAACAGCTGCCCAAACCCAAAGTAACCCACATCTGATATTTGGACGTCACTTTTCCTCACCTTTCTAAATTCGAAGACCTTTACCTCCTCCCATCCTTCATCTGCTTTATCTTTGGAAACACCCTAAGGATCATTGTCTCAGCCCCACCCTTGAGAAATTAACCTGACACGTTGCCTACTAGCCACAGCCTCCATAAATAATTGTTCATGCTCTCCACACCCATTAAGTTCCCACATAGCCTGAACCTTGAAGACCTCTAAACCCTTAACTGCTCATACCTTGCATAGTCTCTCAGAACCTTCTGGAACCCATGACTCTCTTCCCAGCCTACCACAATCTTAATGGCTCCCCCTCAAGTCTCTGATGTACACGCTCCCTATCCATAAAATCCCTTTTTTTCCATTTCTCATTCAGCATCATAACCTATTTTGAGAGAAATATTTAGCATGGTACTGCCTGGGCCTGCTCAAATCCAGTGCTCATACTGTCTAGTGGGCGCTGATTTCTATACCCCTGCCGACAATCTGACATGCTGCCGTCAATGTCTGTGTCAGGCCTTCTCCAGCTGCCAGATCAACCCAATGCTTCCACTGCATGAGGCAGCCCCAGAACTTACCAGCTGGAGCCAACCTTACAGTGGGTTCCCCTTCATCTTCTTTTTCTACCTTTCAAAATCTGTCTTTACATTCATCTATTCTTCTCTGTTCCCTGTATCAGAGGGAATGCGGTTTCACCTGTGCTTTTCGTCATATTTCCTGCTTTGCTGTACTCTAGCCACCCTGCACTGTGGATCTTAAATTTCTTCTTCTTCCCTTTAGCTTTGACATGCTCCATCCATCCTAGACCTTGCTGAAGCTTTAGCTTCTTCCATCCCCTCCTCCTTTTTACTATCAAACATGTAAACCAAATGTTGTAACCGTATCTTTCCACTTCATCCTAATCACCTTTTGATCCCATTCTCACTCTTCTTTGATAAAATTGCGTTTTCAAACGGCAACCAAGACACCTCTTCTTGGAATACAATGGCCTTTACTCAGTATTCATTCTCTTCAAATGTTCATAACAATAACAAAACTTTTAATGAATTCTCTTTGTTAGAACATTCATTTCCCTTCTTTTCCAGGACTGAAGTCAACATAGCCTTTTCCATTAATTCGTAATCATGATCTTGGGGAGATTACGTAAATCCTCTGAGCCTCAACTTACTCACAGGTAAAATTAGGGTAATAAAATTCCTTCCTCAATGAGTTGTTGTGAAGCTCATGTTCCATGTCATCAGCTACCATATATCAAGCTCTAATTGTGACCTTGGCGTGCTGATACACACACACAGACACACACACACACACACATACACACACACACACACACATACACACACGACATTGTATATATATAATCTCACTTAACACTGACAACCACTCTGTAAATTAAACATTATTTCTATGTTATAGATGAAAAACTAAAATGTCCAGAGCTTAACCTATGAGTATGTGCTCAGTCACAAAGTCAACATTTATTAGAAATATGATTCCAAATAAATTCCACTGGGCTCCATGCCCATATTCTTAACTAATGGATTATATTGCTTCCCAAAGAGATGAAAGAGTCAAAATTTTAGGAAGTCACACAGTGTCATTTATTATCAGCATATTATCTTTTGTAGAGACTGTGTTTCAGACTGTATGAAAATAAACCTGCCAAGCAAAGCACTGGTGAGCAGAGCCCGTGGCCTTGCCCCAGGTTTCCCTATCATGTCCTGAAGCTCAGTACACAAACTACAGCCATTTGGACAATGGTGCCTGCATGATACAGTTTACAAGCTAATGTCAGCAACCCAGAGCAGAGATTCTTGGCTCACCAATAGTAATAATAACAGTCACAATGACAATTACACGCACTGCACTTTAGAACACTTTCACGTAAGTGATGCGAATTATGTGAACTCTACTGTGGAAAGCAATAGTTCTCACTTAACAAGGGATGGAACTAAGACTCTGGGATGGTTTCTGTGTCATTTGCCATTTATTTCCAGTTCTCCCCCATCTGATCTTCGAAGGACAAAGTAAGATCACACTTCATAACCTCCATTGTTGGGCCCTGCCATGTGATGGTGAGGGAAAGTGACAGCGGTGTCATTTCTGGGCTAGAAAACTTAATTGTAGAAAAGGGAATCCCTCAAAAACACCTCTTCACTTCCCCTTGACAATGAATAACATTCCAAATAGTGACAGCTCTGCCCATTTGATCCACTGAAGTCAGTGCTGCACCATCAGCTGACCACCATACCTGCACAGCTTGCGTAAAAAAATAAACTTGTATTAAGTCACAGGAATCTCAGGGTTATATGTTACCACAATATAACCAGGTCTTCCTGATTGCTACAGGCTCACAGCACAGAAGTGACTTACCCAGGATCGCATAGATAGAAAATGTCAATGCTTTTCCCCAGATTTCTTAAATGCTGAAGTCATTATTCCTTCCACTAGGTCCCAGCTTGCTTCATAGGTTTATTGCCTCAAAAATAAAACAATATTTCCCAGAAGCCAAAATATAAACATAAGTGTGATCTGTCTAATCTGAGTTTAATATCCTCTATTTTTGTGAAACAAAGAAAGTTTGATATTTTCCTTTATTTCATAACTAGGCCAAGCAGCCTACACTTAATTTTTTCTACTAAATTAAGTTTAGAATTCTAAGTCACAGTCCCAACCTCTAGGGCAGACAGAAAAATACTTCTCACCTCACATAATTAATGTGTTGGTCAGATAGGAAGTAGCAATTAAGTGACAAGGACTGCAGCCCAACCCAGGGTGTGACATTGTGCTTTGAGAGCCTCTCAAAGCCAGCACTGACTCTGGATGACCTCATAGGAAAGGTGGAGAAGCCAAGCATTGCCATATAAACATGGCCCCTTCCCAAGGACACGGCTGGAGCAGTTGTTGTGACAGCTCCTAGCAGCCCCTGCATCACAGCCGCCTCCACCATGAAGGTCATTGGGGGTCTCCTTCTTCTCTATGCAATGACCTGCTTCTGCAGCAGCTCAGGTGAGTTAAAGCTAGGCAGTGCCTTGCTTAATGGCCATTAAGCCTGTTTTTCCAAAAACCTCTCCTGGGATGTGAGCATCTGAGAGGAATGTCTGGTCGTGTGGATTTAAAGTCTACTGGCTTAGAATTGAAAGCATACTGAGTTAGAATAGAAACAGCCCTGGCCTGGAAAGGGAGAGCCTTACGGCTCTGCTAGAGTTTGGGGATTTGGGTCTAGTGTCTTCCCTTTCAAGGACTTTTATTTCTATCCACGGAACAAAGAAATGAACTAGTTTCTTCCTAAGTCTACCATTTCATAAGGACACTGGAAGTTGTTAGATACTATTCGATACTATTCCTGTTTTTAGATTACTATTCCTTGGTGCAAAGATGCAGAAAAACATGGCCGCCTCTCAACATCAATCCAGGAAGATCGACATAAAACACAATTCTCCAAAGGCCAGGAGTCCACAATTAGACTTTTATATGATTGAAAAAATTGCTTAAATAAAATAGTATTCTAACACCTTAAAGGCATTCCATTCCATTCCTTTAAACCAGTTAGGAGGGGGAGAATATCAAAGATGATGCTTCCAGTTCTTAGGAATGGTGGCTGCAGTACTGCCTATTGCTGTCTGACTTTGAACCATTATCAAAGACACAATGAACTCCAGAAAACATCCCATGGTAATGAAGGGAGGAAATTTGGATAATTCTTTTGCCTGAAACAAAGGCTTAACTAACCCATTGGCTATTTGGCTTCCTCTGAAAATAGTTGGAACTTTGTGTAAGGATGGGGTGTGTGCATAGACTCACTGCCAGAGGAAATTTAGTCTTAATCTACAGGATCACATTTACATTAATTAATGAGGTTCAAGCCTTTGTTTTGTTTTTAACATTTCCACTTGAATCTCTCTTTCAGAAGCTGCTAGTCTGCCTATCACTACGGTGAGTGTACTGAATTGCATGTTCATTTCAATTCCTGTTGACCGTCATTTAGTCAACAGATACTTATGACATATACATGTAGGATTAATTCAATATGGTTAGGGGGTAAAAGGTAAAGACAGACACAGATAAAGAAATCTCCTCTGCTGTTTGAAGAAATATGACATTCATATACAGTAACCATAGCTTTGAAAAGTATTCCAGACTTAAATGAGAAAGAGATGACTTCCAGCTGAGAGATTGGTGGAGCCTTCATGGAAGGCACGCCATGTGAGAGGCAGGACCTTGGTGAATTGCACCGACTCTGGATTCAAATCCCAATGCTGCCACTGTCTAGCTTTTATGTTATACAAATGCTCTCTTTTAAGCCTTTATGTCTCGCATCTGTAAATAAGGACAATAACAGTAGAACCTACTCTATTCAGTTGTTCTGAAGGTTAAACAAAGAAAATTCATATAAGATTTAAGTTTAATGCCTGGCATGGAAATGCTCAGGAATGCACTAGTAATAATAGAAGAAGCACTAGTGGTACTATTATTGGTCATAGTGGTAATACTACTACTGATAGAAGTGGCCCCAGCTGCATCACAATATTTGAGCTGGGACTTCGAGGGTGGTATTTTGCTTCCCGTACAATAGAAGCTGGGACATCCTAGCTTGGGGGCCAGGAGAAAAGCAGGACATTCATTTGTGTCTTTCACAGGTGGACTGCAGCATTTACAAGAAGTACCCAGTGGTGGCCATCCCTTGCCCCATCATATACATGCCTGTTTGTGGTTCTGACTACATCACCTATGGGAATGAATGCTTCTTGTGTATCGAGAGCTTGTGAGTATCATGGGGAAGAAAAAGAAGCTGGGGCCAGTGTCTTCCACTGTAAACCTCTCCTCTTTCCGTGAGCCTGCTTAACTCTCCAAAAACTGGCTCCCGGAAGTAGATGGTAGAGAAAGAAAACTGGCTCCCTCAGAGCCAGACCAGGGTTGGGCCACCATGTCTGCCAGGTTGGACCAGTCGCATCCATCACAGAACTTCTAATTCCTGTCATTATGGTAATCCAACAGGACCATGAGTTTCCAAATAGCTGTCCCAGAGCCCAGAGGTGCTGTCAGGAGTCACCAGCAGGATTAAGGGGATCAGTTGGAGGTGGTCTCCAACTCCAAGTTCAGCTTTTGACTATTTTAAGTAGTGGAGTTCCACACAATATCGTGTTTGAAACAAGGATCGTACATACAGAGAACAAAGCAATGTCGCCAGAGGGGAGGGGGTTGGAGGTCAGGGTAAAAAAGCCAAAGGGATTAAGAAATACAAATTGGTAGTTATAAAATAGTCACCAGGATGTGAAGTACAGCATAGGGACTATAGTCAATAATGTTGCAACAACTATGTATAGTGCCAGATGGGTACTAGATTAATCAGGGGATCACTGAATAAATTATGTAAATGTCTAACCACTATGCTGTACACCTGAAACTAATAAAATAATACTGAATGTCAGCTATAAATGAAAAAAAATTAATAAAAAGGAAAACAAGAAATAAAATTTTCAAAAAAAAAATTTTCTTAACTAATTGAAATCCACTATCCTACATGACTTCTTTTTTTTTTTAAAGATTTTATTGGGGAATTGGGAGAGGGGAACAGCATTGAGGAATCAGAGAAGGGGAACAGACAAGTTGCTGTCCTTTTGTTCTTCAGTCTAGTTGTGGAGGGCATCACTTCACTGGCCCATGTTGGTATTATCATTGCGCTCTTCCCAGGTGAGGCAGTCGCTCGCAGTCCATTGGACGGCCACTCACGGCGGTTCACGGCAGCTCACGCCCACTGCTGGCCAGCCCCACTTCAGCCTATGCCATCGCTGGCAACTCATGGCAGCCCAGCTCTAGGTCGAGCTATTATTCCCCATCTTAGCTGTAGAGGGTGCTGCACCACTGGCTCTCATGTGGGATCTGAACTGGGGCCCTGCTGCTCAGAACTGGCATCCCAAGCCAACTCTTAACCAAAGTGCCACTCGGCCGACCCCTACATGACTTCTAAGAGGCAGTAACACAGCTTGTTCCTTGGACAAACTGTGGCTAGAGGGTGCTTATCCTCAATTTCCTAATGTGTCTAAATATCTGTAGGCTTAAGGGAGAGAGAGGGGACAAAGCTATGGCAAAGATATATTTTTCTTTTATCTAAAATAGGGGGATGTAAGCTGCCAGCACTTGGACCTAAATCCCATGGACATGTTTTGTTGAGGTATTCGGTTTGACCTGCACAGTGGTTTTTGAAGACAATACAACTAGGAAGATGTGACTTCTTTGGTGCAGAACAGGCCACTTAGCATTTATTGTTTTACAGCAAGTCTAGTTTGTTCATTATTAACTCTGTTTTAGACCACTGGATTTTGGGCACATCTTAGATCTTGTGTTTTTCATCTTTGTGATTATCTTAAGTTAGAATATCGGGTTAGGCCCTGAGACCACAAGGATAGGTCTACATATTTATTCCTGCGCAGTAACATTGATGTCACAAGAGGGAAGCTTTGCCACCATGCTCACATGCTGGGCCCTGGGCCTAGAAACTAGCTTGTATTCAAGGGCACTGAAGGGGACGTGTGGAGGAAGTTGTCAGTGATGCAGGATCCAGCCTCATTACGGGTCCTGCTGACCAGGAAAGACTGAGGGGCAGGCCGCTGCTACTTCCCTCGTCAGAATCCCTCCTTCTCTGTTGTTTTAAGACATTGGGTGTTCACCTGGGCCCAGGGAATCCGTGGAAGCAACAGGTGGGGTGAGGTGTCACTGGGCGAGGGAAATCCTGCTTCTGCCTCCATCAGAAACTGCCTGTGCCAAGCACATTTCTTCTCCGAGACACAGTTACCTCACCTGCAGAATGAGGTTTTGCCTCGTAATCTCTATAGTCCCTTTCAGCTCTATTTTACAAAATTTCCTCTTGCACTAATGAATCTTGTTAACTGTGTCTTCCCGTAGGAAAAGTTATGGAAAGGTTCAATTTCTTCATGAAGGAAGATGTTAACGTCTCCATACATGTGGCTGCAGAGCGAAGCTAATCTTCGGTGTCATCTTCATCGTCCCTGGGCTCTGACTGACTTCTCCCTCACCATGGCCAAGGTTCTGGGGGGCGGGGCAGGGTGGGGGTGAGGGTGAGGGCAGTGACAGATGCAAAGTCATCCCTGTTAAAGTGAAGAAAGTTGTGCACACTTTCAAACTCATGCCTAACTGACTGAATGGCTTCTTTTTGCACCTCATTAAAAGAATTTCCCCAGAGACTTTTCTTTTTTTTTAATTTTTGTTAAATTTATTGGAGTGACATTGATTAGTAAAATTGCATAGGTTTCAAGTGTACAGTTCTGTAATACGTCATCTGTATATTGCAGTATGTTCACCACCCAGAGTCAGCTCTCCCTCCATCACCATATATTTGACCCTCTTTACCCTCTTCTACCACCTTCTTCCCCTCCCCCATTACCCTCTGGTAACCACCAAACTGTTGTCTGTGTCTGTGAGGTTTTGTTTGTTTGTTTGTCTTGTTTATTTTTTACTTCCAGTTTTATATCCCACGTATGAGTGGAATCATATGGTTCTTGACATTTTCTGTCTGATTTATTTCACTTAGCATGATAACCTCAAGATCCTTTATCTTCTGTTTGAATTACTTTCTTAGATCAGGATAATATCTCAATTTGCAAAGAACACTGAGGCACATATAAATTTGGCTGTTCAGGAGAATGTTTTGTCCAAGGAATCCAAAGTGGATTCCAAGAAACACACGCACATGTGTGCGTGTGCGCACACATACACACACACACACACACACACACACACAAATATACATATGTGATCACACATGGAATGATAGAATGGAGTTCAGTCCAATTAAAGCTCAAACTCTCAAGGGGGAGATAAGCATGAATTAGAAAATAATTATACACTCTAATAAATGCTGTGATATAAGTTTACACTAGGTACTATATTGGAGTAATCTTTCTGTAGGGTAAATCCAATTCTATTATGTCTCTATTCAAAATCCTTCATTGGTTACCCATTGCCTACAGGATAAAAATCCAGACTCACAAGCATAGCACTTCTGGCCCGGCCTCTACTTCTCCCATTACCTCTGAAGAACGCAGACTTTAACCGCCCCCCAAGCTCCCAGGCCTCTGTGTCTACATATGCACAGCTTCTTCTGCTGGAAATGGCCTCATGCTTCTGGTTTCAGCTCAGGTCCCTTCTCTGCATTTGGTTTGGCAGAAAAATGGCTGAGGAGTCAGCAGTTGATTTATAAACCAGTTCTGTCACTTGCACGTTATATAACTTTGGGCAGGTACTTAAACCCTATAGGGCTTTTGTAGTGATAATTCAATGAAATAACACAAAGCACCTTACATGTGACAAATACACAAATAAATATTATTACCTTTTCCTGACAACCCACTACACTCACTCATCTGTTGTTTTATAGCATTTTGTATACTATAGTACGGTATATACTAGTGATCAGTATAATGCTTGATTTATGGTTAGTATTTCACAAACATTTCTAAATTGCTATGAGGCCATAGAGGAAGGTGAGTCTAATTCTGTCTGGGGTGTTGAGGAAGCCTCCTCTTGAGATGTAATTCATCTGAGTAAGTGTGGGTTGGGTAGAGGACAAGTAATTCCAGGTAAAGAGAAAGTGAGTACAAAGGCATAGAACTTGGAAAAAAATGCATAGGAATTAATTACTGAGTACAACTTCTCAATTTGTAAAAATATACATTGAACATCTACCATGCTCATATTTAAAACCAAACTCTTAATCTCAGCTGCCCAACTTGCTCCCCCAACAGCATCCCCCATCTCAGGAAACAGTAACGCCAAACAGCAGTTGCTCCAACCAAAAGTGTCAGAGGCTTCCATGATTCTTCTCTTTCTCTAACTCCATATCTCATCCATTAGCAGGCTCAGTTGGCTCCAATGTTAAAATATCTGCAAAATCTAATCACTTTTCACTACTTTGGAATCACCTACCCTAGTTAAAGTCTCCATAATCTTGTACCTGCACTACTGCAAAACCCTCAAGATTGGAGCTTTGGGGAGCATCAATAAATCCACGGCAAAGGCGACAGACATAAGAAACTGAATTTGGTATTTTTGGATGTATAATTAGCAAAGGCACAGTAATTAATTGAAAATGTTTAGTGAGAGAGGTGAAGGTATTTAATGGCATGTAGTTATGCACACCTTGGTCAGATTATTCTAGTTTCTGGCTTGGGTAATCAGGTGGGTATTGAGACAAATTCTTTATGTTAAGGGTGTCTTACATATTAAAAGCTTAATTTGTTTGTAATATTGGAGTCACTTTTAGTTAGGAGAGCTAGCTTATGAATATCTGTTGGTAAAAAATACAGATAGAGGCTATTCTCACATTCAATGAAGGAATCTCCTCTGTAGGGTTCCTGAAAGTTAGTCACCTGGTCTCCAATGGGACAGTTAAAATGATATGATTCCCATCACCTCTAGTCATTAGCAGACACCTCAGACCATCACAAAGTTCCTTTTCCTGTCATGCCAAGATCTATTATTTCCAGTAAGGCCACAAAGATCCATCCCTTGCTTATTTTAAGATGGTTGCTAAGTGCTTTCTTAATGTTTTCTTCTCCAGATCACTGTCACCATCATCCTCTTCATTATCATGGTCATTGTCATCAAAAGTAACATTTGTTGAGAGCTTAAAATATGCCAGACCCAAAATGAGTGCTTTATATGCAATCTCATTTAGAATTCACAACAAGCTTATGATGACAGTGCTATTATTAAATTTATTCCGGAAGCTTGTTAAAGAAAAATTATTTGACACTTGTTAAAATGGCAAGAAAGACATTATTCAGGGTATAGCCTTGAATACCCCTAATACAATAGGGGAAAGCAATTGGGCTCAGCTCCAAATATAAATGGGGATTTATAGCTAAGAAGCAGAATGATGAAGTTAGTAGATGGAAAATTACTAACAAGAAATAAAAAGGGTAGGAGGATTCTTGCTAAACTGGATCAACAGAATTCTTGCTAAAGGTAGGCCAAGGGCTTCTTATACATTACAGGTGGGAGATGAAGAACTTGATTAGATAGTGAGGATGATTAAATATCAATAGTAGTGGGGTTTACTTAGCAGGGTTCTATGTTAAGACCTATGCTAAGAGCTGGGCAGGCCAAAGACATAAGGTGCAGGGGAAGGCCAGGGTTAATTAAGGTCAAGACGTAGTCAGAAGAGGACTCCGAGGAGCCTAGCTCAAGTTTGGTCAAGGAGCGCGTCTTTGTCAAGCTACAATGAAGACAGTGGCAAAGTTTCTCATTAATCATGATATGTTCAAGTTGTAATATGGCCTCTAAGCCAGAGTAAATGCTCATACTTACAAGATGTTCAAATGAAGATAAAGAAACTAAGGATTCTAGCAGTGAAATAACTTGCACAAGGTCACATAGGGAATGGTGGCGCTGGCAATGAACTCATGTCTGCAACTCATGTTCTCAGCTCTCAATAATGTTATGGCTTCCCTCTCCCTTCTCAGACCAACCCAACATGTTTCAGCTGTCTTTATCCTTTGGAAGGGACACAAATGTGGATTTTAGTTTCCCAGCCTTTGGCATTACTTCCGTGAGCAGTACAGACAATGTCTTCCAACTCTATCTACCAAAACTGCAAGAGCTGATTCCACTGTCTTCTCATAGAGCCACTCTATTTGAGAATTGGCACATTCTAAAATGAGTGTCCTTGTAGCCTTTATCAGAGGTTTCAAATGAAGCATGGTTTGCAGAAAGCACAAATTTAAACCGTCACCAAATGATTGACAGCTGGTTTATTGGAAGGTATTGTATTACAGGAAGATATCACTGGCCATGTATGTAACTATGGCCCAGGGCAAAGTTAACATCTTATTTTTGAACCATCAGTCTGTGTTTGGAAACTAGAGAATCATGGCCAAAGCTTCAGGGACAGTTCGGCCACTGCAGCTACTAGACCTATTCTTGGTTAAAATGGCTACAAAGGTCTTTATTATTGGCCTTGAGGGGGCCTTCTCCTAAGGGCCCTTGATAAAGCTTCCACCAGCTAAATGTGTGAGTGCTCACCAACTTCATCCATTCTACCATCTCCCCAAATTTGGGATTCTTAGGAAAACTATCTCCCATAAAGAGTATGAATCATGTCTTGTTTCTGCGAAATCAAGATTTGGGTTTTGGGCCTTTTCTCTGTGCCGTCTGGGATCTCAACTGGCAACACTTCCCATTTGATCCTGGGGAAGAAAGGAAAGGGGAACCTGGGAAAATGTCAAAACCTGTTAAATTACCATGCCGATGACTGTTCCTGGAGAAAACAATACAACAAAGAACACACAGTAAACCCAGTGAAATTACTTCCTTGTATCTTCACTTCCTCGTCCATAAAACAAGGAAAACGGTAATAACTTTGACACATTTGTTATGAAGATCAAATTATTGCAACAGATATGAAAGCGCTCGAAGTTTTGAGGACATAAAGAGGTAAAGAAATAAGGCCAGCTTTTTCAGGTCCTATGATCTAGAAAAATGTCATGTAAAGTCATCTGGCTTTCACAACGAAAGAGTTTCTGACCTTGTCCCAGGATTCTGTTTCTGGAAATAGCTATCTCACTCTTGAGGCAGGAACTCTTGACAATATATAAGTTAGCACCCAAGTGGGTTTGGCAGACACCAGAGAGTTACTTCTTTTGCCTCCATCTGACTGCCCTCGACCACTTCAGCAGCATGAGAGCAACAACAGCCTTTGTCCTCTTGGCTCTGGCACTTACAGCCATCTTCAGTGAGTATCCCCCTCATAACACTGCCCTTGCCCTGATACCAACAGCTCACATCATCTTCTTCCCACTTCTGGGATATACACATCATCTAGATAATAAGCAAAGCTTTTTTAAATGCATTTTTTTCCTCCTC
The DNA here is from genome assembly GCF_001890085.2 of Hipposideros armiger. Taxonomy (NCBI): domain Eukaryota; kingdom Metazoa; phylum Chordata; class Mammalia; order Chiroptera; family Hipposideridae; genus Hipposideros; species Hipposideros armiger. The sequence continues at coordinate 75,942 of NW_017731940.1, forward strand.
CACCAATAAAGCACTAAATCGTATCATCTCAGGCACTGAGCCGATGTAAATGGCCAATGCTTATCCATATGCTTTGTGTAACTTCTTTGGGACTTGTTCATCCAGACTCTGCTCTGACTTGAGAGCATTATTTATGAGGACCTTATTTCTTCATAAAATAGTCCACTCCATTGTTTGGCAGCATGAACTATTATTTTCTTTCCACTGTTGAGTTAAAATATGACTCTTTAGAATTTTCGACCGTGGGTCCAACTTCCGCCATCTATGCCTGCTGCATAAGAGCAAACACGTCCTAAATATAAAATTTGCTGTTTTTTGGGGTTTTCTGGTTTTTGGTTTTTTTTTCAAAATTTCCTAAGCTCTGATCATGAGGTAGGAAAGAATAAGACAAACTCCTCATTATTATAACAGCTTTTCCATCCTTTTGGCTACACTCTAATCCTGCTTCAAAAAAGAAAAAGATCTGTGTTGAGCTTCAACCTTTGATATGTGCTGATACACAGCTCTGAAGAGAGTCGTATTTTTATGACAGATTGAGAGCTAAAACATAAAGATTATTTTTCTAATAAGATTGGGTTCTTCCAGAGTTTAATTTTTTATGTACTTTTTTTCTTACAGGTGTAGAATGTGAGCTACAGGATCAGCAGGTCAGTGCATCCATCTTGATATGAAAGTCCTACTTTTATTTACTTTTAAAGCCAGCATCAGTAAGGAAATTTTTTGGCATTTTATGCTCATATAATTACATCTTTACATGTTTGAAGATTTAAGTATGAAAACTGCGTTTATTTCAAAAACTGTAGATAGACCTTCCTAAAATGGAGACGATGAAGCAAAATGATCGGACACCTACCACGAGACTTACAAAGTCCTGGTCTTCAATTTCAGCTCTTTGAGCATGTGGCCATGGGCAGCAGTACCTGCCTCATAAGATTATTATGAGACTTAAAACCACAGTGTTTGAAAACGTGTTTAGCACAGTACCTAGTACATAGTAAAACTCAGTAAGAACAAGCCATGATTCTTACAACTTTTAAATAGGTCACACACACCTTTGTTCTCTATATTAAAGAAGGAAGATTTTGATTTAAGCTTTCCTTTATGGCTCATATTAAGTAATGTCTATTGTTGAGAAAATCTAGGTGGGGTTATAAAAACTTGAAACCAGCAGTCAGGCAATTTGGGTTCTAGTCCAAGCTTTTTAGCTCTGTGGCCTAAGCCCCTCCTTTCATTTCTTTGAGTCTTTAACCTACTAAAGAAAATAATAAGATTAAGAACATAAATTTCAGCCCCCGACAGGGCTGAATTCCATCCATCCTTCATGATTTGGTAGCTGTGTGAGAATGAAAAGTGTTCATGAGTTTTAAGCCTTGGTAGTTTCCCGGTCATATTGTGAGTATTTCATCAATTCTGGCACTGGGGGTTGAGCAGGTGAGAGGAAGTGAATTCATGTTGCCATGTGCGCATCCTGGGGCGCTACAGCTTCTCTTCTGTTCCATTAGCCTCTGAGGTCCTTCTGCTGTTACGCCATACTTACTGACCTCTGTACTGTCAGCACTCAGCTCAGCTCTAAAACTTAGAAGGTTCGTGGAATATAGTAACTGAAGGAATGAATAAATGAATTACAGATCTGAAGGGGAGGAGGAATTCAACTTTAAGTCTGAGCATATTTCAGATTATCCAAGTGGAGATAGTCAACAATTAGTAAAATATCCTGGCTGGAACTCTGGGACAGAAAGAGCCAGAAATACAGCATCTTCTGTATAGAGCTGGAGTTTGTGTAGACCTGGAAGTAAAGCCAAGGAATGGAAATAATAGCTATTGTTTATTTATTATTTTCTATGCTCTGTAGTGCTAAGCACTTGACACATATCTTCTCAGTTATATATTGTTTACTTTAATCCTACAAGGCAAGTGTATCACCTTCATTTTGCAGATAAAGAAACTAAGGTGTAGAGAGGTAAGATAATTGTCCCAGGGTCATGTAGTCAGGATTTGGATTCCAATGTGTTTGACTTTACTGTCCACACTATTCAATTTGCTCATAGATGAAAGACCCAGAAAATTTTTTCTTGGTAGTCACCTACTTGCTCTCATAAGTGGCTCATCATCTTGGCTATGCTCCAGGAATTTCACATAGTGGTTCTCAGCTACAATGTTAAAATATATCTGTCTATCCATGTGCTGGTGAAGTGTATAACAAGTAATTTGTTACCAACACTTCATAAAAGTTGCCAATGACATATTTCAGAGGTTAGATGAGGACAGACAATTGGAATAAAAAACAAATGCATTGAGAGCCTTCTGAACTTGCTTGAAAAAGTCTAAATCCTGGGACTAAATATTTGGTTGAAGGAATTGGGGATTTTTAATATGTATTTCCAGGTTGACTGCAGTGAGTATAAAAAGTTACCGCCAGGAGAAGAGAGAGTTTGTTTTAGAACATATGACCCAATTTGTGGGTCTGATGGCAAAACTTATTACAATGATTGCACCTTCTGTTCCGAAGTTGTGTAAGTATTGAAATAGCTTTCTTTTCTATATTTAAGGTATAATAATTATGTGTTAAGACAAATATACCTTAATTCAAAGAAGTGGGTTAGGATACAAGAATATGTGAATCATCTCGTATTAGTTGACTCTGATAAACAGAATTCTCACAATTTATAGGACTTGGGAGTCCCTGGTGTCATGTATATCCCTACGTATTCTGGCAGTAAGAGTCAATCAGAGAAGCCTAACATCTCTAAGTTGGAAGACTTAAGAGTCAACTAGTTCAACTTCCACCTACTAATTTATTGCTTAAACTTCTACAAAAAAGCCACCAAGTCACTTCACAGTCTATGCTGGGTTATTTCCAGGGACAAGGAACATCCCTCCTTGTAGGCATGCCAGTCTAGATCTATTAAAACAAGCCATGTTTATTGTTGAGCTTCAACAACAAAGTTTGAATATGGTAAAGCCCCCTAGTCATTGGGACAAAAGGGGGACAATAGCTGGAAAACCTAAAGAACCTGTTCAGCTTCAGAGTATGACTTCTCAACGAAATGTATGTTGGAGTGCTAACAAAAATTAAATTTAGAAAATCAAATAGCCAAAAGTAGTTTAAAGGTTACAAAGGAATAATGCAAAGTAAGATATATTTACATCAGCTCAAAAAAATTTAAATAACGAATGATAGATATACTAGAATGTATAGAAACATCTAGTTCCTTTTAAGCATTTTGAAAACATGAATGAAAATAAACATCTAATATATATGGCATTTTATTCTGATTATTTATTAATTAGAAAAAATATAATCTTGTATGAAAAGAAGTATCTAAATGTGTGTCCCCTTTAAATTAAAAAAAATCCATTAAATGTTTGCAGGGACATAAGCAGTGAAATATTTAGAGCATTATCTTTATATCATCAGCACCAGTTGCTAACATGTTTCTAAAATGCAGTCACTCCTCTAAAAACCATCAATAAGTGGAAAGACTTGGGTACATTTTCAGCCGTTCATTGGTGAATTCTGATGCTAATGAAATGCCTGTGGCCTCAGCGTTTCTCATTTGTTACTATTTTCTCTCCACAGGGATACTAACAACAAACTTAAGTTTGTACACTTCGGAGAGTGTTGAATCTACCTTGTGATTCCAATTCACAAGAGACATTTCTTCTCCCATATAATCTTGCCACTATTACATCCTGATTTCTCTGTAGAATAAAGTAGACCTAAGTGAAATAACCATGCCGGACACTTTTTGTTTAGGAATTGAATCTTCTAGATTAATTTCACTTTTGGGGTGATGTCTAATAGACCATGGTAGGGCCACATTCTGGGAGGTGAGGGAAGGGCTAATTAAGACCAATAACAGGAAACAGAAAATCAAAGGACCTGAAGCTGATGTCTTCTTCTCTTTCAAGTTAGGAAAACATCTCTGAAAAGTTCTGCAAAGTAGTTTTTTTAAGAACTACTTAGTTCTGAAATGTGAACAAGAAGGTGTTCAATTAATGCTTTTTGAATTAACTAAATTAAGTTAAAATGAATTGAATTTTACTTCTATCAACAAATAAACAAGTAATACGGTGTCTTACCCCAGGTGACCCGGAGGTCAAATATCTGGCATTTGAATGGATAGCTTTCTAATGTACGGAAAGCAGTGTTTGCCTCCTGCACCAACCCAAACTCAGAATTGCTTCTTCTAGTTCCCATAAAAAGCAGCCACAGACACACAAGTGATAGAGAGCAATGAACGCTTTTCTAGAGATTGTGGGGGAGTGATCAAGATGGCGGTTGCCTTGCCCACCCACAGCCTGAAACGCCTCATTACATTCCTACCTTCTACAGTCATATCTTGCTACACCACCCTGCAAATCTGTGTCATGTGTAACATGAAAAGAGAATTGCCATGTAGTTTTAAAGATGCACAAATAAAATAAAACAAAAACAATGAAATACATTGGCAAAACCTGTTACTGGAAGTGAAGCCTACTCAAAATCTAAGAAATCTCACTCTGTCTCCTTTTTAGTTAGTTCTTCCTCATGTTTATGGATAGCAGGCATTACCACACCCAGTAAACCAGCCCTTCTGGAATAGGCAACTCCTGTCTCTCAGAGAACAAAGTTAAGCCGAAACATTCACTTTGGAATTTTAATGAACAATAAGAGTACAGATCACCTAAATGGAAGCCAGATCTACAAATACATGTCTTATCAAAACTCAGACACATGGATGTATCCTGAAAACTTCAGAAGGGAAAAAAAAGCCCCGAATCAACATAAAATTAAGCTTTTTAAGAGTGCCTGCTTAAACACTGGCAAAGAATTATTAGAGTTCTGAAAGAGGCTTCTGGAGAGTTCAGGAAACTACCTGATCATTCCTAGTTGCTTCTTTCCTCAGAAGTGAGGCATTGAATGCTCACAAATAGGCTCAGAGGTTACAATAGTTAAGGCTGGGCCCAGGCAAGCCCTGAGTGACTCACCCAAGAAGAGGCCTGGGCCTGGGTTTTCATTCTCCCTGTGCCCAGTTCCCGAGTCTCATTCCACATGTGTAAGACCTCTCAGCTCTGACCAACAGCTGCTACCCCCGCCTGAGGCTCCTGCCTCTCTAACCCGCCGAGTAGCCGGATCCTCTGGTTCTTTGCACTTCCTGGGTGTGCTCATCGCTTCTTTTCCCCTCTCCACTTGATCTCTTCAAGAAATGGAGTCCAGTAGCAGACACCCCCAAATACTGGCAGACTTCTGTTGTGGTGCTTGCCTCCCTGGTCGCCCTATCTCTGTTATGGCTGCCTGCCTGGGTTCCAGTTATCACTTGTTCATGAGGTCCACGGATTGCCTGAACTACCATGCTTTCTGCCATACCCTGTAGATATTAATGCGTCCACCCTTTCAGATGGAAATTATCTGGTTAGAAAGGCTTAAGACGTATAACCATTGGTTAAGAGGGTGGTCATTTTGCAATATATACAACTACCCACTCATTATGTTGTACATAGGAAACCTACATAATATGTCAGTTGTGCCTTAATTAAAAAAAAAAAACCTGCATAAAAATAAAAAAAAAAAACCTAAGGAAATAAAAAAAATAAAAATAAAAAAAAGATGGGGGCTTTGGAGATAACCCTGGGCTCAAATCTAGGGTAGCCTTGAGTTAGTGGTTTAACATCTGAGTTTCAGTTCCTGAGCATCAAAGTGAGGGCAACAGAAGTTCCTTAGGGACGGGCATGAGCCAATGGGCATACAGTGCATAATATTGTGCCTGGCACATAATTAGCAAATGATGAGTGACTTAAAAAATACAAACAGCTAAAACCTGTAGTTGTCCTAAGCTTGTCCCTTAAGCACAATGGATGGTCCTATTTTAGGTCTGGCCCCTCACTGTCTTCTCCCCAGTCCCACCCTATCACCCCTGGCTGACCCCTTTCTGAGAGACAGCACCACTAACCTTCTGTTAGAGCGGAGGGTCACTGTTACAGCCACACAGGTCAGCAAAGTGGTTTGAGTGCAATGAAATGGAAACACACAGCCTCCCATAAGGGATTTTGGAAAGACTTTAAAAGTTATCCTCAGTTTTGGTAAAATAAAAAAAAAAAGAAAAAAGATATATTTTCTGGTTTTAAGGTCCTTGAGAACAGGGAATTGGGTCCTGTTCATCTTTGTGCCTCAGATGGACATTCGTTTGTTTCTCTGACTTATAGCAGGCAGTGCCTCACATATATGTACAAGTATATGTGATTTTTGACATGGAGTAGAGTGCGGGAACGGATTCAATGGAATTGTAATAGATAAGCATGATATGGGGGTGAGAGGGCAGTGGATGGGGGGAGGGGGGTTGTTACTTTGTGAGGGTGAAAAGGGTAACTATTGCATTGTTCTGTACACCTGAAACTAACAATAAAAAAATTAAAAAAAAACACACACATCAAAACGAACTTAGATTCAATTCACTCAAAGCCTTGTATTTGACATCCTAATGGTATTGAGAGCCTCACACTAATTTTGCAGTGCCTGAAAATTACAATAGGGACCTGTGTTATTTAGCAAATGGCAGAGAGCAGGAGAACCAGCTTAGTTCCCCCACAGATGGAGGGATTGTTCGAGCGACTGTGGTTGTGTAGCGTCCTTGCTGGAGGAGAAGGCAGAGCAGAATTAGTTGGGAGCTGGCAGCCTGAGTTAGGGAGATAGGGAAGCGGCATAGAACAGGTTTCAGATACAGCTTGTGCTATTTATTTATTTTTTTCTCTTGTGAACTATGACAACAAATTTTTTAAGTTGATTTTTACTGTTGGTGTTTTTCTAAAGAACAAAGTTCTTTGGGGTTTTTTTAAATTTTTATTTTTAAAGTATGTTGATATACAATATTACATTTGTTTTAGGTGTACGGCATAGTGATTGATCTTTATATACCTTATGGCGTGATCATCATGATAAGTCCAGTAACCATCTGTCACCATTCAAGGTTATTACAATATTGTTGGCCATATTTCCTGTGCTGTATATTACATCCACATGACTTATTTATTTTGTACCTGGGAGTTTGGATCTCTTATTCCCCTTCACCTTTTTTGCTACCTGTGCTATTTCTTAAACTGCATGATAGACATATGAGCATTTGTGTTGTTCAATTAACATTATGATTAGTATCATTTAAATTGTATATGTATATTATTTATACCCTTTTGCATGTATGATATATGACAAAATAGAGGAAAGAGAAGGAGGGGGACAAAGATAAATGCAGTAGGTACTCGCAAGTATAAACTGGCCTTGAATTTGAGATTTGTGAAGCGAAAAGCATCCATGTTGGCCTTTCAGGCATTCTCTTCCTTCTCCAATATCTGCTGGCATCTGACACTTTTTCCTCAAGGACAGAGACTTACTCTTCTCCTAAAATGGTCCTAAATATTGACCAGTAGCTAGTCCATACAGCGGCCTACCATATAGAGAAAATGATACACGCTGAAGAAAAGCATTGGGTTTTTCAACTGGCCAACTATTTCCGCTTTCTCCGTGAAAGTTCCCATGAAGAGCACAGCCAAGAACCAAGAGCACCTACACGAGTCGGCAAACTTTTGAGACAAAAGAGCCAATCCTGTCCCTCACAACAATTTAAAAAGTATTCAAGAGCCATAAATATATTTTGACAAATAAGGAAAATTTAAAGTAATATTACAATGAGTAATGGGATTAATTATGTTTTTATTAAAATAAGAAAAAGTCACACATGTATGTACCCAAAGAACTGCACGTGGCTCGCAAGCTGCAGTTTGCCGACCACTGATCTAGACTATTCACGGTATGGTGCATAATAAGCATCAATAAGAACTATCATCACTGTTTAAAAATACAAAACACTGATGGCTACAATCTTCACACTCAATGAGGGGAGGCTTTTACGGGACTCCTAATGGATAGCCAGGTAGCTCCTTCTTGGAACTCTGGATGAGAAGGAGCCCCCTCCTCCCTGAGGCAGTCATTAATGGGGAACTCTTACCATCAAAACATCTTCTCAAGCCTAGATTTACCCCATAGCATTTACCCCCTCATTTGTCCTAACTATAGCCTTCTGTTTTTCAGAAAACTCCCTCTAAGCAAGAATTGCAGGAGTAATAAAAATAATGATAGCAAATGCATGCCAGCTACTATTCTAAGGTACTTTATGTGTATAAAATCATTTAATATTCATAACAATTATGTGAAGTAGGTACTTCTATGACAAAAGTAAAAGATAGAAAAAGTAAGTCACAGAAGTGTTAACTCATTTGGCCAGGGTTACAAAGATTTGAACCCAGAAATTCTAACAGCGGAGTCCCTACTTTTAACAATCACACCACACTGCCTCTGCTTAACTATGAGGTCAACAGATGCTGAGAAATCAAAGGAGGAAGTAGAAGACAGGGCAGCTCTCTGGTGAACTGGGGAGGATGGAGGGTGAGTGGAGAATGGGGAGAGAGAGGAAAGGAGAAAAGTCAGGAGACATTTGTAAGTTATGTATCTGTACAGGATTAGTGAAGAGGGAGGTAAAATGGGGCATGGATGATTGCAGACAAAGTTTAAAGCTCTGAAAAAGATCTGGCAAACTATCTGATAGGGAGGATAAGAAAAAAATCAAACACTTCGGATGTTGATGACATTTACGGTTTGGATAACTGGTTACCTGGCAAAGTTAATACTTCTCAGGCACAGTTTTCTATTAAACTAGATGCAGAATTGGTTGCCCTGAAGGCGTTCCAACCCGTACTGAATGCTGTCTTACATTTTTCAGGAAGTATTGTAATTCTTGTCTCCTCTAGAGCCTGTGGTTCTCCTTGGCCGGTATCATGTCTTTTATAATCCCAGCATGTATCCTAATATCTGAAAAACAGTAGGAGCACAGCATATGGAAACAGAATAAGTGAATGGGATAAGCAGGTCAACAGAAAAAGATGAGTTTAATTCGAAACAACCTAAGGTGGTAGGTACTGCAGACTATTTAGGTAGAGGTGTTCAACAATCGAATTGAAATTCAGAATGGGAACTCTGGGATGGTAAGTGATACTGATGGAGATTTTGTAGTCATCTGGGTGTATGATTGAAGTCACGACTAAACATAATAACTAACAATTAGCCCTTACTCTTTGTAATGCACTATACTTAGCACTAAACCTGCTTGATGGCTTTTATTATTTCTCACTACAAACGCACAAGGTAAGTATGATGATCCACGGTTTACAAAGAACAAGGGCTTTGAGAACGTTAGTGATTCACAGAGGTTCATCTCCTGCAGAGGGAAATAGGGAGCAGGTTTTTGTACTGAAAGTCTGATGGACTTAATTGAAAAAGCCAAATACCTGGAATCAATAATAGCTCAGAATAGTTAATATATATTATTAAACATTATAAAAATATTCTTCTTTTTTTTTTTTTAGCTGAGCCATCCTGCCACCTGTTGGCAGCTCAGTGGCAGCTCAGCTCAGGCCGGGCATCGAACCGCTGTTGCTCAGAGCTCAAACTCTTGAGCGAGCTCTTAACCAACTGAGCCACTCGGCTGGCCCAAAAACATTCTTTCTTATAAGAAGCTGCCACCAGGAGAAGAGTAATTGTATTTCAAAAGTTATGAACCTTTAGGCAAAAACTGTTCCCAAAATTAACATTTTTGCTCCAAAGTTAAACATATAAATGGCTTTTTTTTTCTATTTTTAAGTTTGGTAAACTTCATTTGGAAGATGTTTTGGGGAATTTAATGTGTCATACATTTACTCTAAAGAATAGTATTCTGTTGATGTATAGGATTTTCAGATCCATTATGTGTTTTTTCTCATATCATAAACTGGTTGCTAAAATGAGTCAAAGAATCATGAGAAAAATCCCATGCACACATCCATTGCTTAAATTCTATCACCAAGAAGCTCACAAGGTGTTCTACCAAGCCATACTGAGTATTCCAATGGCAGGAAACTCACTCCTTATCAGTTTGCACAATACATTACCTGGGCAGCTTGAAAGAGGCCAAGTTTGTTGTTCTGTATGTTAAAAACTATCGAACAGTTTAAATGTTTTGCTAGCCCTAAGAACATTTTGTTTTTCTAGGAGCCCCAAAGGCTTTGAAGAATTAATTATATAGACTAAAATAGTCTATAATTTTAAAATGATCATCTTAAAAGATACATTAGTGTTATGTGAAGAACCATAGAACAAAATTGTAATTTAACGTTAGGCAGTATAAATCCTTCATTATAGTTATTTCTCAAATGTATTATTCATGAAGGAAAGCATGCATAAAATATATGTAGCAGTTCATTCAGATCTTATCCCCCTGCCATAAATAAATAAATTAAATTAATAAACAAATAAGAATAAAAGAAAGCTTATAAATTATTGTGACTTCTTGAAAACAAAAATTAATAAAATCATGACTAAAGATATTGAGTATGATTAATTTTGAAAGATATTTTTCTTTAATGTATTGCATCAGACACTAAAATATTCTTGGGCTGCAGTCATTTTCTTTAAAATTGTTGACAAGTAGGAACAAGTTTTCTAAGTCATAATGGTGAAGTTTGATGCTAAGAAGATGCTAACATGTTTAGTATCTGTTATTTATATTTATTATTTCTCCAGGAAGCAAGGAATAATAAATCAGAATTTTTATAGTTTGGAAGGTAAATAATTTAAGTGCATTCTAAGCACAGGAGACAATTATTTCCCAGGAAAAGGAGGCTTTGTTTTATGTACCACTGTACATTTAATTGCTTTTCAGTAAAATGGACCTAAAGGAAACTCTTTCTGAAAGTTTTGGCTTGACAACTAAATCTTTTGGGTTTACTTTCATCACAATTAATGGCTCATAGACCATTACGGAGCCTCTTTCTGTCCCCGTGGCCTAACAGATCCTGAACACACTTAAAGGTTATCTAATAGGTAAGTGTTGAACTAATATTTAAGATTATCCCCAAAACACACGCCCTGAAACTATCACAGCCCATCACTGAGCCCAGCTATGCATTCAATATCTTGATAAAGTAATTCCTCCCTCCTTCCATAATGGATTCCTAAATGCTTAACGCTTAACAGGATTAACAGGGTTAAAGGTATATATATATATACACACCTTTATGTATGCTTACCTTTATACCTAAAAGAACTCAGTGTAATTTTTTTACTTGATTTCCCCACAGGCAGGAAATTGATATCATAGCCGATGTGGTCTCCAGAAGTAGGGTAGGACTAATACAAAACAATAGCTAATATTATTTCATTCTTACCACTTGCCAGGTACTATACATGCGAACACTTTTCATGCATTACATTATTTAATTTGTATAGCAACCATAAGAGGCATGTACTATCACTATCCCTAATTTAAGATGAGAGAAAAAAGGCTCAGATTGGTGATTTACCTTAAGTCACAATACCAGCAAGGGAGTGATCTATTCAGGGTTTCACTTCAGGGAGTCAGACTGTACAACCCACACTCTTAACGACTACACCATCCAAGTCAGTGGTCAAAACTTGCCATGGTGGCACCTGGGGTATCATTTTACTCTGAGTGGGGAATATTTGCAAAGTGTCAAATATCTATCCTTAGAGGCAGCAATTACCAGCTTTTTGGTGGGCTGATTTCTTTCTCAGGCTTTCTCTTCCCTCTCTAATACCCCAAGGGCTTTGGACCCTCCTTTTTGGAGGAGGGGGAATGTTCTGAGGTTGTCCTGTTTTGCACAGCAGCCAAGAGTTCTTCTTAAGAAAAACGTGGTCACCTCAGGCTAGCGAAACTTACTGAATAGTTTGGGGTCAGATTGTTTCCTTTCAGGAGAGCTGAGTTAGAAGACTGTTTGCTAAGGTGTGAGCATAGTGTACAGAAACGATAGGGATTATTCCATAACCTGGAGCTAGCGGCAGCAGACATGCACCATTACCATCCCTGGGCTTGTAGGGGAAACGGGAAAATACGGAAAGAAGGAGGCCTACGTGGAAAGGATGGCCTGAGAGAACGTGACACATGGAGGGAAAGGCAGTCGGCAGAGATGCTGTTAGAAGGGAGACTTCCTCCTCCATCTTCTGCATGCACTCCCCATTGGATGGATCTAGCAGTAGCTACAGGGAAAAGAGCCCTTTGATGGACAGTCCACACCAGTTAGCATCCCAGGGGCGCGGAGCAGGGTGAAGAAGGGAGGAGTGAACTGAAGATATCCAATACAGCCCCTGAGGCTGCTTGGAATTTCCCACTGGCCCTGGAGGTGCTCTTCACCTAAAGGCCATCTTACTACAGATTCAGAGTATTGGAATTTTGAATTTCTAGAAGGGACTTCAGAAAACACTGAGGCATACAAACAATGAATGCACGGACCTTCTCTGCAACATTCCTTGCAGCTTCTCCTTGGACACCTCTAGCAGTAGAGAGCTCATTAACTCGGCATGGACACAACTGAAAGCTCCTAGTGGTTGGCAAGCTCTTTCTTACGTTGACTCCTAATCTCCCATTAGCTTTTACCCATGGGTTCTATTTCTGTCTCGTGGTGCCTACATAGACCAAGTCTGTTTTGTCTTCCCAGTGACAAACTATCACAGATTGTAAATGACACTCATGGCTCATGCTCAGTCTTTCCTTTTCCAAACGAAAAATTTTTAGCAAGTATTCCCATCATCTGAGCACAACACATGGCAATTTGTTGGAAATTTGGGGGAAATCAACTTGAGCTCCTGACCTTTCTAAGAACTACTTATCAATCAGTGGAAAGCACACTGGCCTTAAATCCCAAAGATGGGTTAAGGGCTGGCCGAGCCATGATACCTCGGGCCAGTTATTTCAGCTCATTGAGTCAGACTCCTCGTCAGCTGGCCAACATGGAAATGGCAGTACCCCAACTTCATAGAGTTGAAGTAGGGTCATGTCAGAATATATGAGAGGACACACAGTGTGGTCAGAAGGGCACAGGGACATCCATGTCAAGAGTGCTGGCCGCAAATCTAGTCTCACTTTATGATCATAAGCCAGTCACTTGTCATCTAAGAGTTGTCGACACGTTTTTGTAAATGAAAATAATATCCAGGCACATTGGGGGCTCAGGGCAAGAATTAAAATGGAAGCCCATGTATCATATGTGTACAACTTATTCAGCCCACCTATTTAAAATTCATAGCTAATACGCCCTTAAATAAAATCCTATCCTTCTCTCTTGGTAAATATAGCTTCACTGCACCCTGGAGGTCCAGGTTGAAATTTGAAATTGTCAGATTTGGTAGCATTCCTCTGTGGAATAGAGTGGCATGGGAGATGTCAGCCCCCAAGCCCCGGCCCTCTGTTGGCCTGCCGTCTGTCTCCTTTCTCCAACCCCACTGCTCTCATGCCACATGAAAAGCCTTGTGCACATGCACACTGAAGCCTGCATGTCCTAGCCTCACCCAAACCCCAGCATACAGTCACCCCCGAGGTCACATTTTGAGGTGAAGGCTATGCATACCAGCAATACAGCCTGCCTTGGGTGAATAGACCTGGGGAAATTTGCACAGGCCTTGTAAGCAGGATCAAGTTTGCTTATAAATGAAGTTAAGGAGTTTAGGGTTTCAGGGTATAGTCTAGAAGGGGATTACAAGTGTGTACAGGGCAGAGGTCCTACAAGCTCCTAGCCCTGTGGGGAGAGGCATGGCTAGAGAAGAGCCAGAGGGAAGCCCTCTAAAACTTGAGAGTCCATCGCAACAAAGCCCTTTTTGCATAAGTTTAAAGATGATACCGGTGATACTTACCTTTCAAAACTATTATAAGGATTAACAAATAACATGGAAAGAAAATACTCAGAACATATAGCAATGGTAACAATTTTAAATGATATAAATGTTGTAGCTGCTGCTGCTGCTGTTGTTGTTATTATTATTATTATTTATTATTATTAATGGAATATGCTGAGAAAATCACTAGGTGCTACAGAAACGTGGGTAGTATTTTGGAACTGCTGACTCTTTTGGACCCCATGAGACATTGGAAGGCTTTGTCATTAATTATTATATCAAGGAGGATCTACATCTATCATGGCTGTGAGTCTGCAGAGCCTCTTTAAAATCTAAACGAGCAGCATAGCGGGTATCTTTGAGGGGTTTGAGAGGTCTTGTATCCCTATTTCTACTTTCTGGTTCTAAACTCTTTTCCTCAGTGAAGCCTTTTCATAGTTCAGCAAATATTCTAGCATGTTTTTACCATCTCGAATCACTAAGAAACAATTTAATAATCAAGATGAATTTCCAGCTTGAATACAATGTAAGGACAGGAAGCTTGGCTGATACTACTAGGTCACCTGTTGTGACACCACTTCACCACCTTTGGTCACCTCAACCCCATGAGGCCAGCACTTGTTTCTTGTCCCTTTGTCCCTTGCCTTTGAGTTTATCTTCAGTGTATATGTCCTTTTCAGCAGTGTCCTTACCCCTGTCCCAGGCAACAGCAGCCCCATGACTATCTTCTGCTCAGAGAATTCTGAGATACTGTCACCTCACAGATGGGTGGATATATTTTCACCTGGAAGACATTGTAAAATGCATTTTTATCACTATCAAGAAATCATAGAATCACAGAATCTCAGTGCTCAAAAAAGACTAAGATCTTACCTTTCAGCTTTCTATTCAGTCTTATTCCATCTCTCTGAGATCATCATTCAACTTTTGCTTCTATCTAGATAGCCCTCAGGATGGGAAATTCAGATTCCATAAAACAGCTTGGTTCCTTGTTAGGTATCTTAAGTGTTCAGAAAATTTTTTGTTCACCACCTTTTAACCAATATTTATCTATGCATTATGTACTAGGCACTAAGCCAGGGGCCCAAGATGCAATGATGAGTAAGACCATCCTTGTCCTCAATGAATTCTTTATTTTGAGCCAAAATGTTAAATAATACAGTGCTTAAGCTAGAGCTCTGGAGTCAGATTTCCCAGGTTTCCATGCAGTCGATAATACACTGCTTACACCATTTTAGCTATAAGATGAGTAAGGTCTGAGGATCTAATGTAAAATGTGACTCTAGTTGATAACATTGTATTGTATAATTGAAATTAGCTAGAGAGTAGAACTAACGTTCTGACCAAAAAAAAAGGATAAACATGTGATGTGATACATGTGTTAATTAACTACTAACCAGCTGGGAGAAATTTTTTCACAGTCTATATGTATATTAAATCATCACAATGTGTACCGTAAATACCTTAAACTTTTATTTGTCAATTATAAAATAATTGACAAAAGCAATGTGCAAATGATTGTATTTTTATAATACTATTTTTCTTTGTATAATACAATATAATTATTAATATAATACAATACTATTGTGTTAAATGGACTTAGCAGGGTTCTTGCTAAAGCTAGATTTTACAAGGAATTGCACAGATGGGCCGAGGAGGAAGTCCAGGAGGCTGACTCCTGACTAACGTTTAATTAAGTAAAGAGCCTTTGTCACTAGATAGAAAAAATTATCTGTTCTAAAATGTCCATCTTCATTATTCAAACCCTAGTGCCGAGAAGAACCTGGTGTTCCTGGGACATTGGAGAATAGGTGGTATTTTTAAAAGACTCCCTTCCTTGAGACTTAGGTCTGATTTTTTCATGTCTTTGTTTTGGTAACAATACGAACTAAGCCCCATTGTACCTGGTCCTCACACAACCTTCAGTACAGAATTACTGATTTTTCATGAGCTGCAGGCCCCTGCCTTGTTATGCAAGCGAAGTATTATAATAGAAATCACACATAATAGACTTGAGTTTCCATGTGTGCTTCTTGGTTGTTTTTTTTAATATGTTTTATGTTAAGTATGAGACAGACTAAGGAAGTAGGAATGGATGGCCTTAACAGAAACAATTACCTTTAGGGAATAAGGGAAGAAAGGACCCAGAAAAATTCATCTTTTTCACATATGTTTCTTCTTGCCAGTTAAAAAAAAAAAACAGAATGTAATTCTATGGAACTGAATAATAATTTAACAATCAGACAAAACAATGTTAAATCATAGTGTCAATGCCATAACTCTACCGCCTGTTAAGAATGAAACATTTTTCCTGGCAGTTTTCTTGGTCTTTGGTGACTTGCCGCTGGTGTCACATGTAAACAGACCCTTTGCAAAGTGACTTCATAATGGGGTCTGAGGTTCTCACAATGGGGCCATAGGCCCTGTTCATAAAGAGAACTGAGCCTTTGAGGACTTGGTGGGCAGCCCCTGACAGAAAGAAGTCCAGCGGTTGACTCACATTATTCCTCATGGAAAAGATGAAAGTTTTCTTTGCGGCTCTCTTGGCTACGGGCTATTTCGCATGTAAGGATTTGTCAAAGAACACTGGGGAGGGAGTAAACATTTGATCTTCCAAGGGAAGTAACAAGCCAATGATATCTATTTTCTAAATGCAGGAATTTTTGAAACTTTGAAGTTTCTCTCAGAGATAAAGAATTCTCTAACTACCTCAACTACAGTGAATATCAGTAGTTGAATCCACTTTTTAACATTCCAACAATCTGCCATCGACAGGTACAGACCCGAGGTATTTTAGGGGATGCTACGTGAGAGACATAATCAATCTTTGACACATAATTTGGTCTTTTGAGTTGATAATCCATTTCATCTCTCCTCCCTTTTCTTCCTAACACTTGCCCACCATACCTCCCCACACACTTGTTACTTCATGTGTGTGTGCGCACACACAAATGCTTTCTGCACAAAGCAGTGTGAGTTTCTGGCCTGGCTTACTAATAGAGCACAACCCAATGTTATCAAATCTCAAGAGAGAGCTCAGCGCTTCCTAATTAACTCCAGCAAAATGACACCAGCAAGGGAAGCCCATTATGTGAAACTAAACCTGCTCACATCCTGGCTCAGGTGGAGGGAGAGCTAAGGAGGAGGCTCAGCTGCAGCAGTTAAAAGCAGACAAGGCTGTGAAACAACATAAAATATGAAGGTCATAGGAACCGTTAATACTTTGGGTGAGCAGTTGTTGTCACAGATGTCCACAAACAAAGGAAAAGGCTTCCTTAAAAGCAGATAGAGTTTAGAAAAAGAGTATATTCAACACAGGCAGTCATCGGAAATGAAGGCGGTTATCTAAGATTTCATCAGCAGCTAGCCAGGATGACTACCGAGAACTAGATATTTCTCTAAAATGGGTCTACAGAGTGAGCAGCCCAACAGGAGATGATATGCAGAATCCCAGAGGGTAAAGTTGGATGTAAATCTCCTCTGCCTCCTAGGAACTCGCTCAGGTTGAACTCTCAGATGGGACATGACATATCCCAGGCATGAGGAAAGGAAAAAAAGTGTTTGGAAAACAGGCATGGCCGGATAAACCTTGTGACATTATTGGTTATTAATGTATGTGATTACTTTGTGGGCTAATGAACTGTTCACATCTCAACACTACATTGTTTTATTTGATCATTTTTTCTAAACATTTTGTTTCAGGTGTTTTTGGTAGAATTTCACGTCAGGTAAGTTTGCTACTTCTTGCATAAGAATGATTTTTCCAATCTTAGGCTTATAGTCTTTCTATTAGGTTGAACCACGTTAAGCCATATAAAACTGCTAATATGAGACCACTTTTGATCTCCATAATGGCAATTTATATTGTCCAATCTAAACATTTCTATCAAAATAGATCCCGGGAAAAACCAGGACTCATCCTGTCTCTTTCTCTTCTTTTATCTACTTTTATACCACTGGCAATTAAAGCTCCTCATTAAAAAATAAAATTTTTTTCCTCCCTTTAAATTCATTGCTTTTGCCCATTTTCAAGGCCTTCTCACTTCTTACCTGTGTTATTGCAATAGCCATCTACTGGTCTCTTTGCATTTAGCTTGATCCACGGGTTGGCACACTATGGCCACCTATTTTTGAAAACAACACTTTATTGGAACACAGACATACTTTTTTTTTTTTTTAAGATTTTTATTGGGGAATTGGGGGGATGGGAACAGTGCTGGGGAATTGGGGGAAGGGGAACAGACAAGTTGCTGTCCTTTTTTCTTCAGTCTAGTTGTGGAGGACGTTGCTTCACTGGCCCAAGTTGGCACCATCATTGGGCTCTTCCCGGGTGAGGCAGATCAGTCACCGGCTTCTGGACGGCCGCTCACTGCGGCTGCTGGCCGCTCACGCTGGCTGCTGGCCGCTCACGCTGGCTGCTGGCTACAGATGGTAGCCCATGGCAACCCACTGCCACAGGGGCTGCAGCCCACGCCGTCGCCGGCGACCCACGGCAGCCCAGCTCCAGGTTGAGCTGTTGTTCAGCATCTTAGTTGCAGAGGGCAGTGTCACTGGCCCTCATATGTGGGATCCGAACCGGGGCCCTCTGGCATCCCAAGCGAGTTCTTAACCATCGCGCCACTCGGCTGGCCCAACACAGACATACTTTTTGTTGACATAATGTCTCTAGCTGCTTTCAGGCTACAATAATAGAGTCTAGTAGTTGAAACAGAGACCATACGGCTTGAAAATCATAAAATATTTATTACCTTGATCTAAATAGGAAAAGTTTGTCAATCTCTGCACTAATCTCCACAGCCACAAGAATGGGTCTTCTAAAATGTAAATCTAATTGAGACATCCCTCTCCTTAAAACAAAGACTTCTAGTACCCTCAGGACAAGTTTTTATTTTTTTTTTGCATGCCCTACAATACCCTCCTTAACCCAGACTCTTTTTCCCTAAAAGGAGAGCTCCCTTTCTCTCACCTTAATTTCAGTTTACGTATTTTGGGGTTCATGTTATTCCAGTTTTGTGTTTGTATATATAATTCCCTCTAATTAAACTATCCTTCTTTCCATACTCATATCCAATTCTGGAAGTCATTTTGATCTTTTAGGAACCCACTAAAGAATTAATTCTTTGGTAAAGCCTTTCCAAACAAACCATGTAGATTTAGTCATTAAAAGAGGAGATAAGAGATGTAAACAATGTTCCCCAAAGAATGTTACCTTCTAATAGTACTGGTAACAATTTTAGTTAATATGCTAATGAATATCTTTTATTGCAGTGATTATAGCTTCTCTTTAATGTGTGTTAGAAAAATACATAGTCACAACTTCAAATCCAAGATATTGGATAGTCATACTTATGACAATTCTAAGGTGAGTAGTCAAGTTTAAAAAGGCAGCAAACTCAACAAAAATATTTTTAAGGAAAAAAATGACACATGCCTTTGGAAGGAATCATGAACCAAGTGACTGAAGCTTGGGAAACATTCTGTAAGTAAGTAAGTAAGGGGAGCCATTGAAATTTTGCAGACAGGGCAGTAGCCTGATATGCTGAATATAGAGATATCCTGTGATCTGAACCAGTGCAAGTAACACATTGTGGCAGCTCATTCCAAATCTCTTCCTCACATGATGTTTAGGAGCTTCCCAAGCCCCCTTCCGCCTGTAGACAAATTATTCTGTTACTCAAGGTCCTCTGAGTCCACCTTACTCCAACTGTGGTAGTATTGAAGAAAGCAAAATGAAATGGGGAGACATTGGGAAAATCTGAATCTGGTAGGTTCTTCCCTCACTATTCCAGCCTCCTCATCTCTAGAAGCGTGAGCTATCTAATATATAGCCTTTGCCAGACTGGGACCACACAGAGTGACCCAATCCAGGTACCACAGTTAAAAGGGGAAGGGCGATGACCTAAAAAGATGTCAGAGGCACCTAGACAGTAGTTGTAGTAATTTTTGTTACCTCCCAGAATGGCTTGCTTCCCTTCTGACAGGTTACAGATATGTATTACACAGTCCAGGATGCGGGCTGTATAGCCTCAGCTGTCTTTCAAAGTGGAAATCCCAAATATTCTGGATGCTGAATTTAAGATAGGGAAGTTCTGATATTTGACGTTTAAGAGAAGACATTTTTTCATTAGCTTCTCTCTACAAAACATAAAATTCCCAAGCATTTATAATAGAAGCCATTGCGAGATCACTACAGGGTGGAGAGTTTGACCTGTGAATTTTATTTTAGGCAATTACGTGCGAGTTTTATCAAAGGAAGTCTCCCCAAAAGCAACCCGTATGTTCCATAAGAGTCAACCCATTATGTGCCTCCAATAATGTTACGTACTCAAATTCCTGCGTGTACTGCTTCGCTAACGTGTAAGTGAAAACACCAAAGAATATAACGTGTAGCTGACTGACAATACTTCCATATATTTTGGGAAATGTGTGTGACCTCCAGATGTCATTCTGTAAACTAGAAACAACAACATTGGGGCTCCTGTTTCACTGGCCAAACCCAAGGTTGGCGAGAGGAATAAGGACTAAGCAATTGAGATTCTGAGTCCTCTCCCCCAACTCCAGCAGAGAAGTCTCTTCTTACCTGTTTTGAACCTTAGGTTTCAATAGGAAACACTTATCCCCTCTAGTCTGCAGTTGCTTCCTTCTCAGGTTGTCAAGGCATTCCACTTATTCATGATAAGATGAGTGGGCCAAGCACGCCTTTCTACTAACTGCACCTGTGTCTTCCTCAATACTTCAGGCTCAAGTTCACATTCTGCCTGGTACTTTCTTACGACATCCTGGGGCAAGTGAAAGGTTGATTTGCCTGAGCACACCAAAAACCTCTGGCTGAATGTTTTGCTTAAAGGCTCATCCTTTTTAAGCCATATGTGATTAAAAAAAAAATCCCACTAGACATTACATATCAAGTTTTCAAAAACTGATTATTTTTCGAATATTTTTCAAAAATGACACAATGTTAAGTTAAAAATGGAAAATAGGATATAAAATAATGTATAACAGTATGATCAGACTTTTGAAAAACATATTTGTATTACATATACACAGAAATATAAAATATTAAGGAGAATGCATAATGGAGATTTTTGAGAACTTATGAACACGCCTGACTTTAGTGCTTATCATATGCCTCGCACTGTGCTTGGTGCTACATAGCAATGATCTCATGTAATGTTCAAAACAATCCTATGAAGTAGGTATTGGTATTAGCATTTTATAGATGATGAGACTGATCACTAGAGAAATTTAAGGACTTTTCCAAGATATCATAGCTTATGAGGGGAGAAACCAAGAAAGAAGTCCTAGAACCTGTCATCCAGAGTCCTCAGCTTAACTTTGCATTATCTTATTTCATGATTAGAATCTTATATTTGTCCAGAGTTTTAGGGTTTTTCAAAACAATTTCTCATATCTATCCTTTTGTCCCATGAATATTCAATGAATGCCTAGTAAGTTCCAGACACTGTGCTAGGTGCAGGGAAAGCCAAAAAAAAAAAAGAGAGAATAAGATACTTTTACTCTCAGGCTATTAAATAAATAATATATGATTATAAGCTTGCTATCACTTAGAAAGTACTTCCCCTACAGGGCACCTATGAGACCCATACCAATTCTGCATAGTAGGGCAGGATGAGATTATTCGCTTTTTACACATAAAAAGAAAAGACTCCCAAGTTACTTGTTAGAAGATGAGCAATGTTTTGTTTTTTTTTATTTCACAGTAGCTCCTACGTGGCTATTAATGTTTTTTAAATGGAACACTCTCTTTATGAAAAATGCAACAGCAAAAGTCCATTGAGTATAATTTAGCACAACAGGTATTCATTGGCTTGCTGTTGTTATTATATTTCTGGGGAAGAAGACAAATAGTTTCACTGACGTTTTCCCCACTGCTATATGTATCTTGTTCTTGATTGTTATGCTCTTTGCCCTTGACAACGAGTCCTTCCGGTGTGCAGTTCATTCATCAGCCTCAGTAGGTACCCATCATTATGATCATTTTACAGAGAAGGGAATATCTGGTTCAGAAAAGTGAAAAGATTGTTCCAAGGTTCCTCATTGTGTCATTGTTTCCCCCTCCCTCCACTCAATAACATACAGGTTTACACATTTGCTAAAAGCTGTAATAATATTTCACCATGATTACAAAGTAGAGGGTCCTTCAGGGTGAAGGGAGTAGCAAGGAGAGATGCAAATCTCTGTAGTATGGGCTATTTATAAGTCAGGAGTTTTCAAATCAAGGCCTCTCTTCCCTTAAAATACTTACTGTAGCACAACTAGGATAGGAGGAAGAAAGGTATGTTTCATAGCAATGGTCTCTAAATATTTATGTCAATTTCCCTTAGAGCTCTGCATCTCACTCTTCATATTCAAAGCTATGGAAAATGCCAAAAATCTCGAATGCAACATGATTTTTCTTCGTCATGAGTGAACCCGTGTGAATTAAGCATCTCCTTTCCTTCAAAAAAGTGAAACTCATTGTATTGCCTTATTTTCTTTTTAAAAAATCAATAAAGCTTATCTTATGGAAAGCTCTTCTTTAATTCAAGATATATTTAATGAGAAGCGTCACAACTGTGCTTGTGTCTAGAAGTACAGTTGAACAGGAAGTGACCCCTGGCTTTGAGCAACTCACAGTCTGCTAGGCTAATTGGACAATTCATTCCTGTATTCATTCAGCAAATAATCTTTAAGAACTTGTGAGACTGAGAGGCTTGGCTAGACTCTGGGCCCTCAGTGCTAATCAAACCAGGTCTGGGCCCTTGTAGTTTATAATCCAGTAAAGGAGCAAGGAAACAAATGATTATTAAAAACATGATGAAATGTGAGAAAGAGAGAATCAATGACATCCAAGAAGCTGACCTTGACATTGCTACAGGTTGGCCTCTTGCTCACAGCGAGGCCTTGATAGTCTCCTGTTTAACATAATTTCACACATCATGACCATCTGATAAATTCGCTCTGTAACCAAAGACAATACCACTCCAAAGCATGTCTGAACAAGGCAAAACATGAACATTATCCTAACTACAAAATACCAAACCTCCCCTATCTAGACTAATATGAGTGACTGCTGCTTCTTTACGAATTACAAGTCTAGCCTTTGGCTATTCTTCCCTCCTTCGAAATAAGACTTTTTTTTTTTGATTAAAGTTTATTGGGGTGACAATTGTTAGTAAAATCACATAGGTTTCATGTGTACAGTTCTGTAATACATCATCTGTATATCACATTGTGTGTTCACCACCCAGAGTCAGCTCTTCTTCCATCACCATGTATTTGAGAAATAAGACTTTTTAAGATACCAAATCACAATATTACTCCCACTTCCTGAGGGTATCCAATCCAGAGCAAAGCTAGTCTTCCCTAAATGTTCCCCAATTTAACCTAACATCCCCAATCCTACATCCTTTTTAATATCATTTTACTGAGATTGCCCTATGGCTTCCTGTATGTGTTTTGTCTCCCTCCCAGCAGTGAATAACAAATCCAACTTGTTCACCTAAAGTATTTTTGGTGGTCTTTGGCTAGAGGGCATAGACAAATGCAAAACTTGAAAACGGCTCCAATACCATGCATGTTGCTCAGTCAGACCGTCTTTTCTCACTTCTCCAGGGGTGTGGACAGGGGCATCAAGAATATGACAATAGGTGACACTTGAACTCTTACATTGTGGGGTAGGGAATATTTTATTCATTTATTTATTCATTCATTGACTCATAGGCTACCTTGTTCCAAGTATCATGTTGGCTGATATTATTCAGTGGATACAGAGGGACAGAATGGAGGGCAACTCTCTGAGAACTGTCATATAAAGACACACACTGATCAAAGAAACACCTGAAGACAATGGGACCCTAAAGTGGGATGAGAGTAACCCAAATGACACTGATGTTTAACAGGACACCCCTTCCCCCCCAGCAGAGGCTCCTTGTACCCTTTCCCCAAACAGGGATGACATGTTGATTCCCTGCTGTGAGGTTCTACCTGACTTCCTCTCCCCATGGGCATCTTTTTCCCTTTGCTGGAGACTTTTCATTTCCATCTGTATTCTCAATGCCTATCCCCTCCTGTGGACATGCTCCATCTGGTCTCAGGATCTAAGAAAAAAAAATCATTTTTTTTCCCTTTAGTCATAAAGAATTTTAGAAGCTCTAGTCTAACCCTCAGATAAATCCGAGTCAAGTCACTCTTGCTCAAACCTAATGATTTTCAAATGGATTGGTACTATTCTCACAAGGGGCATTTAAAATATGTGGGGACTTGATTTTTTTGCTGGTCACAGTGATTGGAGTGGGACTCCTAGCATTCGGTGTACTAAGGTCCAAAATGCACTGGACAGTCCCACACAGTGAAGGCTGACCCATCAAAATGTCAAAGTACCCCAACTGAGAAACATCTCACCAGTAGGTAGGAAGTATCTATCACATCCAAACCTTCTCCCCATGCTCACCTAGCTACCAGTAATCGATGATAGTATGTACACCCCACTGAGCTGAATGTGGTCTCAAAAGCTTTCCCAACATAGCAATCCAGGCATGCCTTGGCAATCAGGATTTGGAATGGAAGACAAAACCCATTTGCCATTTCTACCTTTACCTGTTTTCTTTTTAAGACTAAGGAAGCTTCTTTTTTTTTTTTCCTTTTTCCTTTGAGATCAAGTTTTCACCTGGCACCTTAGCTCTATTCGATTTTCTGCGCTTGCAGCCATGCCTTGGTTATCTGTCTGCTCTCCCAGTCCTAAGACAAGGGCCCTATCAGGAATGGGAGAGCTTTGTGGATGGGACACTGCACCATCTCAACAGGTCTCTCTGACTGTAAATGCCTGTCCGCCAGCGTTCTGTCAAGTGCCATGAGTGAGCTACGCCCTCTAGTGGGAAAACTACGTGTAGTATATTGAACTGGGGGAATAACACCCGCCCCCCCGCCCCCCCAAAAAAAGATAATCCAATTCAAAGTGACTGGAGTAAAGAAAAAGAAAG
>NW_017731940.1:100656-137886 GCF_001890085.2 Hipposideros armiger
GAAGGGCGGGGCGGAGAGGAATTCCATGGCTTCTGTACCTGAAAAATCCAGAGGAATCTCTGAATTCAGGCATGGTTGGATCCAGAGTCTCAAAAAATATTGCCAGAAATTTTGCTCTTCATTCTTTGGATCCATCCACGCTTTTCTTGATGTTGTCTTCATTCTCAGCTGGTTTTGAGCCCCCTACCCCACCCCCATCCCGCTGATAGACCCTGTCAGTTGTAGAGTTACAATTTCAATAGAAGAGAGCTTTTCTTTGCCAAAACGTCTAACCAAAGGTTTGAGCCTTGTTAGATTAATTGGGATAAGATTCCTGAATCAGTCGTTATGGCTCTAAGCATGCTTAATTCTCACTGAAATGAACTGAATTACAGGGCCCCGCAGGAGCCAGGAGTGAGGCAGTCCCTACCATATGGACTAGAAGAGGATAAAAAATTGTTCCCCCCCCCCAAAATATTGAGTCCCTATTGCCAGGAGAAATGAATGCAAGTCAAGCATAAACAAAGATGCTTGGGCACTGTCTTTTCCGGATGCCATGTTTCCCTCCTCTGAGTCTGAGGGTGTCCTCAGGCCTGCCCAAAGCTCAATCTCCTGCTATTTTTCTTCTGTTCCTACAGTTAACTACTTATCCTGTTTGTATCATAATAAGTTATGATACTATTAGGAGCTGGAATGCTTCACTATCTCGGTAGAAAGCAAGGAAATATCACCCAGAGATCCAAGCCTCCTGGAAAACACACTTTTGTAACAATATGAAACGATTTGAATTTCCATTCTACAAACCATGGGAAGTCTGATGTCCTCCCAATTTCAGAGGGCCCAGGGCATTTATGTTCCCATGGTCACTACTTGATCTGTATCCCTAATTTTTCAGAGTTCTCCACCGGCCCCTCATTTCACTTGATTTTGATGCGTCTCTCTCTACCACTTTGGTCCATCTTCCTTCATTCCTTAAGCACTTTCAAGGCTATTTGGGGGTAACAAATGTTTTCTGAAGGTTTGGGATCATAGAGGGGAATAATGGTTAACACAGCATAAGAAATATATCAGGCTTCTTTTGGTTAAGAGTGATAAAAATCTAACTGAAACTTAGCTTAGGCCAAATGAGAAATGTGTGGGTTCATGCAGTTAGGAGGGGCCAGGGTGGGTCTTAATTCAAGCACCGCAGTATCCACAGACTTAAGCAACACGAGTCTGACTCTCCACCTCTGCTCTCTGCTAGTCTATGAATTTCATTAAACGCTGGTTTCATCACCTCCCATACAGACTCCATCTACGTGATGAGATAATAACGGCTACCACCTCAGGTATGTGTCCTCATAGTTCAGGAGCCTAAAGAAAACGGGTTGGAAATAGGAAAGGAATCCTGGGGCCCAGCCGAACACCCGTCCAATCAAGATGCAACTATAATCCCCAGATATGGGCTATAGAATGGCGATTTAAGAGATTAAGTGTCTGATAACCCCCAAAAGATTAAATTTAAGCATAGAAATGAGGATTAAATCACGTCTATATTATTTTGTGTTAAGAAAGCCTGTACATAATTGTCATTTAAAATATTTTTCATATTTTATGAAAATATGGCATATTAAGGAGTATGATGGATGAATCATGATTTTAACTTGAAATTTTTAATTGGGTATTGATTTAAACTTACAATTTTAAGTTGTAAAAATAATGTTATCAAAGCTAAATATTATTGGCATTTTGAGGAAAAATTGTCATTTGCCATATTTACATGTTTAATTGAATAGAGTTAAAACATTTATTTGGGAAATTTTGTTTGCTTAAACAATGGTTTTTGTTTGTTAAATTTAGCTGCTTAAAAGGAAAATTTGAGTATATTAGATTGATCACTCATTCATTAATTCCTTCATTCAACAAAACTAACCCCCATCTGTTTATTTTTGAGAAATTGATGCACCTGTATGGTTATTTGATTGTCTCCCCTTACCAAACTGAAGGTAGAAACGTATCAATTTTTCCTCACAATTGTTTTCTTGCACCTAGGCCAATGCCTGGCCCCAGAACAAGCACTTAGGAAATATTAAATAAATGAATAAACCATGTCAGGCTGAAAACACAACCAGCTGTTAAAAACGACAACTGTTTTCTCCCTGTTACTTTTAGAATTGAAGGACCACCCATTTCTGTCCCAGCATTGGGCACACCTAGATGGGCCCAGTTCACCAGCATCTTCCATTTCTTTCCTTGTAACAGCTGAATGAAGTTGATGCACTTTTTGCCTATGAAGGGGCTACTTGTTCACTCAGCCAATGGCAGGAGAGTCATAGGGTATGTGAGGGAAAAGATGAGTCTTGTATGCAGCTGGGAAATGCTGTTTGCGAGGGAAAATGAGATTGAAATGGTAGGCTGCAACCAATGCACAGTGGGCCTTCGATGCCTGATTGACAAGTTGTAAATGCATGCCTTTGGGTTGCATTTATACAACTAAGCAAAAAGGAGCCATTGATAAGAGTTCACAGGGTGCTTCAGGAAGATTCATTCAGATTGCCACTTAGAAAAAAAAATTACAAGAGGGCACAATTTAGTAATATGGAATATAGGTTTTGAAGTCAGATTGCTCAATTTCACAATGATCTTCTGCAATTTACTAGCTGTGTGACATTTAGCAAAATACTTAACCTCTCTGAACCTAAGTTGCATTACCAATAAAATGAGGCAAGCAATACTTACCTCACAGAGTACCTAGGAATTAAAGGTGATGGTGTATTTGAAATGATTGGTAGGGTGACATTGTGATTAAAAGAATGCAAAACCAAAAGCAAAACAAATACAATTTGTTTTTTTAAGAATTTGTGAGGGAGAAGCTAAAGCCAGGATGATGAGACAAAGAGACATAATTAAGAAGTAGTAACAGAGAAGCCCATGGGAGGAGGAAAAGTGAGTTGAAGAGGGTGTTTGCAATTATTTCAAGTGTAGCTGCAAGGAACCTGGACTGATTCAGCACCTTCTGTGCAGCTGGGGCATCCTGGCATTCCACTGTGCCAGGATTTCCCAAATTTCACTGGTGTTCTTAATAGATGATGTCTCCCAGCATACCTAGGAGCAGAGCCTTTCGTAGCCACCTCTGCAGCCCTGGTATCTAACATATTCCCAAGTCCCATCTAACCTTTTGGGAAATGCTGGCTGATGGCAAATAGTTATTGGTATTTCAAGTGATTTTCTTTTCTAACGAGTAACTTCTTTACTCTCATACCTCTAGAGATCAGGCTAAAAGATCTGCACTAGATGTAGTGACAGGGAAAAACACAATAAGGTTACCTGTTCAAAAGGAAGCTTGTTGAGTTTTCTAAGTGTCATCCTTAATCTTTTAACTTTTCTTGTAACATAACCTTGACCTTGTACAGTATGGTTCTAGTTCAAAATGAAATGCAAAGACTTTGTTGCTTAATGCTTACTCAGAGCTCATGTTTATAAAATTCTCCCTTGCAGGTTTTTTGTTATGGTTTGTTTTTTTTTTTTTGCCTAACCTACCACCTTGTGTTTGGTTTTGTAACTGCAGTTCTCTATGCATATACCTATGTATTATTACAACGTCCTTTCACAGAATTTCCTTATGTAACTTGGAAAAATTTAAGCTGCTTTAAAAGTAAACTTCAGAAATATCACATGTGAAGAATTCAGCACTTGAAACTTTAAGTATCGCTAAGAAGGAAGGAAAAAAAAGAGGTCTCTGAGCAATCAATAATAGCTAACCTTTGTGGAGTTTTCGCTGTGT
The DNA here is from genome assembly GCF_001890085.2 of Hipposideros armiger. Taxonomy (NCBI): domain Eukaryota; kingdom Metazoa; phylum Chordata; class Mammalia; order Chiroptera; family Hipposideridae; genus Hipposideros; species Hipposideros armiger. The sequence continues at coordinate 104,399 of NW_017731940.1, forward strand.
GCCAGACACTGTTCTAAGTGTATAACAAACCTACCCACAAAAAACAAATGAGAGCAAAGATGTGAAAAACTTGGAACCCTTGTGTGCTATTAGTGAGAATGCAAAATGGTACAGCTATTGTGGAAAAATTAAAGACAGAATTGATCCAGCAATCCCACTTTGGGGTATATATCCAAAGAATGGAAAGCTGGATCCAGAAGAGATATTAGCACATTCATGTTCAATGAAGCATTATTCGCAGTAGCCAAGAGGTGGAAGTCATCCAGATGTCTAACGATGGATGAGTAGACAAAATGTAGAATGTACATAAAATGGATTATTAGTCAGCTTTAAAAAAGGAAGTCTGACACATGCTACAACTTGGATGAATCTTGGAGACGTTATGTTAAGTGAAAGAAGCTAAACACTCAAGGATAAATATTATATGACTCCACTTATATGAGATACCTCGAGACAGAAAGCAGAATGGTGGAGGTTGGGGGTAGAATGGGAATGGTCGTTTAGTGGGCACAGAATTTCGATTTGGGAGGATGAAAAAGTCCTGGAGGTGGATGGTGTTGTAATTATACAACAGTGTAAATATATTTAATGCCACTGAACTGTACACCTAAAATGGTTAAAATGGTAAATTTTATGTCATGTATAGTTTACGACGATTTTAAAAGAATCATAAAGAATCATTCATGTGCAGACTCAAGACTTTATACTGATGGGGCTACCAGCCTTCCTTTTGGATAACGGTGCTAATAAAATTTACATACATCCAAAAAATTAAAAACAAACAGATGAGGTCGTATGGTGAATTAAAGATGGCCACAAAGTCTTCGCTACTCCTTCAGCTAAAAGGTGTTGTCGTCTTCTTCCTCCCTTGTCTCTGAGCTGGCTTAGTGGCTTCTTTGACAATATAAAGTGACAGAAATAAGTTCTGGGACTTCTAAGGCTAGATCGTAAGTGCTGTCCTGTGGCTTCCTCCAGTACTGCTTGGAACTGCTCCCTCTCTGCACTCTGTGTCCGAGTGCTTCCTATCAGAACCCAGCACTTTGCTGCGCGACACCCCAGCCAGGGGGAGCGGTCATGTGCAGGCGCTCTGATAGCTAGCTGTGCGGGAACTCCTAGGAGGCTTCCAGCCTGAGTTGCCAACACCATAACATCCGTGTGAGCCTGCGATCAGCTAGTCTCAGCTGACATCTGGCTACCAATGCATAAGAGACCTCAAACTAGAACTGCCCAGCTGAGCCCAGTCAAACCACAGAATCATGACGATCACAACAAGTCGTGTTCAGCTGCTGAATTCTGCAGTGGTTCATTAGGTAGGTACCACCATGATGTCCATTTTCACTTGTCAAACCTGAGGCTTAGAGTTGAAGTGCCTGAGGTGGGTCTCGGCCAGTGAAGGGCAGGCACTCACACTTGGAACCAGCTTTTTCGGGTCCGAAAGCCTGCCCTGTTGACCACTAAATACAGTTTCTCAGTCAAAACAGCTGTAATCGCAGAGTCACGACTCATTCCCGGGTGTCAGACTCTAGGCTCATCCCGCCCGGCGACGCTGTCACGTGAAAGAAGGACTGTTTTCGCCTCCACACCTGTCCTCTCCGAAATGCCACTCTTAACATGGTTGCGGTGCAGCGACGCCAGCGTCCCACACCCAACATGGACGCCCGGGGCGGGCCCAGCCCCGGATGACAACACTCCGGAAACGCTCGAGCGGCAGCGGAAGCGGAAGCGTCGCGGTGGTGGGGGCCGCGGGAAACGTCGGTCGGGATTCTCCCTCCCTCTCAACCACAATAACAGACCGGGGCCCGGCGTAGGTAAGGCGGCGGCAGGTGGGCCAGGGGACGGGAGGCGGGCCGCAGAGCCCGGGGTGTGTGCGGGGGGCTGGGGGCTCCGGGGCTCCCGATCTCCTGGGCTCTCGTGTCCCCTTCGGGCCTAGAGCTCCCGGGAAAAGCAGGGATTGGGTTTGTGGTTCTTGGCCTTCTAGGCCTTGGTTGCGAGGTTTGCCACCTTGTCTGAATCGGGCTCAAAATCCCAGCGTACAAAACCCTCAGTGGGTCTCGATGTCTTCCAACTAAACGAGGGGGTTTGGCTTCGACAGCTTCTGGGACCCCATCCACTCCGGGCGTCATGAATCAGTCCTACGGTTTTGATGTTAAGTCAGAGGTTGAAGCCAGTACCTTGAAGGAGGCCTGGAGTCCGCGTACTGAGGGGATGTGCCGAGCAGGACCCAACGGATACATCTTTCCGAGGAGGCGGCCAGCTCTGGGGTCAGGAACCCCAAGTCCTAGCCTTACCGACTCCCTCTGGGCCTGTGCCCAGGGCCATTAGCTTTTCTGCGGCAAGGCTGCTTCTCTGTAAAATGAGTGTTTCTTTGGATGACTCTGATGTCTCTCCTAGCTCTGAAAAATCAGATTCTCAGCTTCCTTTCACGGAGTCTTTCCGTAGAGACAGACCTGAAAAGCATGTCTTCCTTACATCCTGTATGGCCAGGAGTTGACTGAGAGAAGACGTCTACCATGGTTTTTTTCCAGACACCAAGCCGGCCAAGGGCCAGTGGGCGCTTAGGAAGGTTCCTGTGCGGCGGGAAGCTCTGTCCTGAAGACTTTGTTTTCTGAGCCCCTACCAGCAGTGTAAAACACACCAATCTGAAAACCAGGAGACCTTGGTGTGTTTTTTTGTCTTAAAACTTGCTGTTCACTGGCTGGTTCGCTTTGGGCGAATTCCGTCCTTTCTCAGGACTTGAGGTTTCTCATCTGGTACATGAAGGTGTTGAATTGGGCCCCTGGTTCTTTTTTTTTTTTTAAGATTTTTATTGGGGAATTGGGGAGATGGGAACAGTGCTGGGGAATTGGGGGAAGGGGAACAGACAAGTTGCTGTCGTTTTGTTCTTCAGTCTAGTTGTGGAGGACGTTGCTTCACTGGCCCAAGTTGGCACCATCATTGCGCTCTTCCCGGGTGAGGCAGATCAGTCGCCGGCTTCTGGACGGCCACTCACTGCGGCTGCTGGCCGCTCACGCTGGCTGCTGGCTACACACGGTAGCCCATGGCAATGCACTGCCATAGGGAGTGCAGCCTACGCCGTCGCCGGCGACTCACGGCAGCCCAGCTCCAGGTTGAGCTGTTGTTCAGCATCTTAGCTGTGGAGGGCAGTGTCACCGGCCCTCATATGTGGGATCCGAACCGGGGCCCTCTGGCATCCCAAGCCAGCTCTTAACCATCGTGCCACTCGGCCGGCCCGGGCCCCTGGTTCTTAATCCCCTTTCCCACACTCCCATCACAACTGAAGAATAAAATAATGGCTCTATAAGGCCATGATTTTCTGGGGGAGGGTCAGCGTGAGGGGTAGAGAGTACAGATGTAGTCCTATAGATGGAAAATTCTGTGTTTGTAATTCTTAACTTTCATTTTTGACCGTCACTGGTTTAGGTGACCCCTAAGGCTTCTTCCCTCTCTTTAAAATTTGTGATGCAGTGATTTTTATGTCATCTTTAGGTAAAGAATGATTTCAGTAAGGTGAAGTGACACAGTGAAATAAAATTGGACTTGAACTAGAACTGAAGACCAGGATCCTTGCAGTTGTATTTTGTGACTTTGTGACTTAGGGCAACCCAGCTTACCCCTCTGGGCCTCACTTTCCTCATCTGGAAAGTGAAGGATTGGACTGGATGATTCCTAGATCCTTTCGGCACTATAATTTGGTTTGTTTTTTATCTGAGCACCTTGGTAGAGGTGGTGTGTGGTTTCTTTAGGCAAGAGAGGCTGGCTGTCCTACGTAGGAGACATAGAAGATCTGTGATGTGAGAAATGGGAGCAAATTAAGTGGCATGAAAGATGACTTTGATACGAGCAAGCTGAAGCCAGTAAAAACTGAAGAAAGGCATTAGAAACTTGAAGGACAGGGAAGACCTTGGCCAGTTAGGATGATGACTTTGGGCGTTTTCAGTGGGAAAGAGGTGTTTTTGGTGAGAGTAATGAAAAGTAATTTAAGTTATAATAATTGAAATGACTGAGTTGTAAGAAACTGGGTGGAATCTGTCTCCACCGTGACTGTGAGCTTCATGGGAAGAAAGACTTTGTCACCATCTAGCTCGTAGAGGGAGTAAATAACTGAGTGAAGGATGGATTACTTAAAGGATAGATGGATTGGTAGGTGGATGGATAGACAGACAGACAATAGCAATCAAGAAAAGGAGGGATTTCTCCATAGAATTGTTATTAATTAGATACAGAATGAGAGATTGATACAGAATTACGAACATTTTATAACATAAGACATCCCTAAGGTTTCTGGCTAGTTATAAGGTAAGTTTATTTATCTTTGCCCTATAAAGTGTGTAATAAGAGGCAAACCAATATCCTGGAGGGTCTGATGTGATCTGGGGAAGGGAGTAATTAGTAGAATAAGTCAAGGATGGAGGAGGATGTTGACAAGATTGAACAGGTGTAGGAAGATTTTTAGTTGTGACATGTATGGAGTAAAGAAGTGAATTTATATAAGTCTTTTATAGGTAGCAGCGGTTGTGAGAATTGTGAACAATAAGTGTTCAAACCTCTATAATGGAAATAGAGGATTACAGGGAATTTTGTAAGCAAGGAGATGTTGGTGCTCCCCTACAAGAGGTGGCGATAGCCTTGAGGGCTAAGGATTAAAAGACTGGGATCCATTTGGGAACAACCAGAATGAACTGAATTTGCAGAGGCTGGTGTAGTTTTGTTTGGAATGGGAGGAGATTGAACTGGCGGGTTGGAAGAAGAGCAGACCTACGAGGAGTTGTGTTATAGAAAAATGCAAACAACACAGGCTTACTACTTAGAATGCAATTGGGGCGCCAGGACAAAAATGGTGCTTCCTGTGGCTAGGGTCCGCTAAATAGACAGCCACAGAAGGACTGTAGGATGCCCAGGGCTGCGGTAGGCGACTGTGTGGGAGCCTAAATGAGGTGGACCACAAACGCGAATTTGTGAAAAAGGCGGGCAGCAGGAGTTCTGTCAGAGCTTCCGGAAGTCCATCTCCAAGCACTGGGGCATAGCTCTGGAAAGCAGGAGACAGCCCAGGTGCGTGTATGTTTTGCTTTTCTCTTGGGGAGAAGATGTACAGTGTTCGTCATCATCTCAGATGGGTTTGTGGCTCACAAAAAATTAAGAACTGTGTGACGAGGTAGTCTCTGAGGGCCCCTTCAACATTTAACATTCTGGGAGTCTATAATTCTGTAGAATGACATTTCTTTGAGGTTTAGAGTCTTAAGTGCCCAGAACTTGCCAACCCTAGAAATAAAGTATTGCTGCAAATTATAGTCTTCACATATTTATACTCACCTGTTACTTATACTCACCTCGCCCTTAACCGCCATGATTCCTCTGCTAGGCCAACTGCAATGTGCCATCTTTATCTACTGCTGGTAACTGGAGTTTTCCTCCTTTTTTCTTTCCCTTTAACCTACGGCTGCTTTGAGGTTTCCCTTCTTTGTTGAGTTCCTCAAGTGGCAAATGGCGATATTTTTAGTAGATCAGGGTAGGAAGAAACCAGGACATAGAAGGCTAGTTGTGGCAATTTTCTATGCACACTTGCTTTTATCCCTCCTCTCAGCAAATGAAAAGCAATTAAGAGAGTTCATGTACAAGAGAGACACCATAATCACTCGGGACTTTGCATGGCTTGCACGGTGTTTTCTTCTCATACGGGGATCCCATACCTCTATTATTCCATGCCTGGGATGACGTGCTTATGGCTTAGCTGGTATTTCACGTAATAAAGATGAAGCCAACTTTAGCTGAAACAGTTTTGCTGTCCTTTATAGAGTCTGAGTGATGGTAAGGGAAGATAAATGAGTCCTTTAATAAGGAAGCTTTTGATGTCCTGAGCATTTCCAGGGGCACCTCCTTGGACTGGTAAGGACTGATGGATTTCCCCTGTCTGTAGGTCCTGACCTGTTAAGCCCCTACATACATGTAGGATGGAGATCTTATTCTTTACGTCTGTGTTCATCTCCACAAGTCCCTTCCCCACCAAACACTAGGAGTAGGGGGCACTGCTCCACCTGCTGCCAAGTAGGTATTCGCTACATGACCAAGTCTTCAATTCTAGGCGTGATATGGAGGAATACACATACAAATTCACCTAAAATGTTGTTAGTCCTTCTAATTTAGGCCCTTTGGGAGTGTTAGTGCCTACTGTAGGTCAAACCAATTTTGGGGGCTTGCTTAAAGCCTAACCTCCTCTATATGATGCTGTATAACGTCATATCCGTGAGTAAATATTTTTCTGAGTTCCAAAGAAGTGAACTTTCATAAACTCAGTGATATTTAAGGTGCACTCTATTTGGTTTAAAAATGCAAATGTTTGTTTAAAAATTCAAATGGGGCTATAAGTCTGATTCACACAAAACCACAGCATTGCAAAATAACAAGGGACAATAAAAGGTGGAGTCATAAGATGAGGATGTAAATTATTAAGTGGTACGGATTTGGTGAGGGAAAGGGAGAAGGGCTAAGAAAGATTTTTCTTAAAGAACGAAAAGTCAAGAACATGGTATCGAACGGTTAGAGTAGTTGAGATGCTTAAAGGTGAAGCATGTGCTAAAATATGACAGCTAGAGACTTAATCCATGGTTGGATTGCTCCATACTGGTTAATAGTCTGGTTGACTCATTTAAATGCTGTCGGGTAGCTGTTTGTTATGTGCCTTTATTGGAGTCAAATCTGAGTACATGTTTGCCAGGGTTATGGGCTTGTTGCTGAGATTGAGTGCTGTGGTAGCAAATAGGAGCCTGAGATGGTGGTTCTCAGCAGCCTTGAAGCTACTGGATGCATATGGAGGAATGGAAAGACATGGGTATCCATCCATCAGTCACCTGAGGATTTGTTATGAGCAAGGACTTATCACTTAGAGGCAGGCAGTTGAGATCTTTTCCTTTTCCCAGCAGAGACACAACTAATAAAAGACTAGACACATTGCTATAGTAGAATCATATGTTAAGTCTTCCAGACAGCTCAGGAAAGGGGGTGAGCAGCAGTTTTCAGCGTACTTAACATTTAAACTAGATGTTTGAGGGCAGATTTTTAAAAAAATGGTGGTTTTCTAGGCAAAAAAAAAAAAATGAAAGGAAGGGAAGGGAAGGACATTTGAGTCAGAGTTAAGAGTTTAGTAGGAACGGAAGATTAGTGTTTGTTTGGGGGAACCGAGGATATTGGTGTGGCTGGAGTGAGTGGCCTGAGGAGCAAGTGGGAAGGATTGAAAGATGAAATTGAAAAGGTGGCTTGAGACCAGATTGGGAAGATTTCACCCTAGAAACTGGATTACTTGCAGGCTGATTTTGTCTTTGTTTGTTTTTAAAGAAATATAATATACATGATCAATCTAAAATGTTCTAACAGTGGAGAATATGAAAAGTAAAAGCCTCTTTCTTACTTTCCTAAACCTCTGTTCTCACGCCCCAGAGGTAACCACTGTTAATATTTTGTCATGGATGTTTCCAGAATTGTCCCATGCAAACACAAACATATCTGTCCTTTTTTTTGTATGCAAATTCAGCATCTTGCTATTTTCACTTAATCTGCAATCAGAGAAATGTTTTTAAAAGCTAACTAGCTTCTTTGTGGTGGTAAGCATTTATTCAGCAGATTATTTCTTGTGGGCCTACTGTATGGTGGTCTTTGTGCCAGACCCTGGGGGTACAGTGGTAGCCATCACTTTGGAAGCCACTGCAGTAGCCCGGGTGAGGGTTGATAGAGGCCTGAGAGTCAGTGGGATTGGATGCAAGAGCAGTATCGTGGCAAAATTGATAAGAATAGCCAGCCGATCAAGTGACTGTGGGAAGTGAGAGATCTTGCGTTACAGATGAAGAAATCAATGTTTGGAGAAATTGAGTAAATTAGCTAGGAAGCATGAGAGAACAAATTAGAATCCAGGTTCCCTGGTTCCTTAGATTGCTACTCATTCTAAATAACGCGTTTCTGTATTCTCTACTGCTCTTTAGAAAACGATGTTCTGTGCCTTTTGTGTAATATTTTCATTAATTTGAATGTGATCTGTACCATTTGCTATACCACTACCTTCGCCTGCCTGTATTTTGAAATGTTTCACCTAGGTTTTCTGGCGATAATTTCTAGCGATAATTTCTGTGTCTGGGTTGGGTGCTTTAGTCTCTTCTCTGCTTGGTTTCAGGTGCTTTGAACTCAAGTAACCAAGAGGAGAGATTTGCTCTTTGATACTGGAGATAACGCAGCAATGGGTCCACGAAAGAAAAGTGTTAAAACTTGTCTCATGAATAATGAGATCCCTGAGGAAGCGCTATCAGATGAAACGAAAGACTATATGAATCAACTTTCACATGAAGTGCTTTGCCATATTTTCAGGTAAGACTTTGGGTTGACATACACCTACCTGGGATGTGTAAGTACAAACAAATCCCAGAGCTACGCTGTCCAATATGGTAGTCTCTAGCTACATATGGCATTTAAATTTAAGTTAAATAAAACCTAAAATCCAGTTCCTCAGTTGCAGTAGCTATATGTGGCTAGTGGTTACTGTATAGGGCAGCACAGATGGTGAAGGTAGAGAATATGTATTAATTTCGCTGCAGGAAGTTTGATTAGACAGCCTGGAGTTCTTACTGATTTGTTGACTTTTGTTATTACAGTACTATGTACATAAGGCAGTGTTTCTGACTTTCTGACTACCACCCGCAGTGAGACACACACAATTTGAGTAGTAGATGCATGTATGTAAGTGATTGAAACAAAAGTTTAGTGAAATAATACCCATCATTACCATATGCAGTGCACATATTTAAGTTGTTTTGTGATAAACTTTTTTCAAAATCTTTTTTAAAATTATATTTTAATCCAAACTGCATTATAACAATAAACAAAAAAGCAACAACAAAAACCCAAAACAAACAAACAAAACCCCTGTCATTCTAGTTTCCCCTGCTCCCTTCTTTCAGTCATTATCCATTCAAATAATTCCTAACATGCTGGAGTTGGAGATCTGAGTTTGGATCCTGAGTCTTATTTACTAGCTGTGGACCAATGATAGACAGAAAGAAGTTATTATAAGGATTCAGTGAGATAATGCTTTTGAAGCACCTAACACATTGCATGGCTTAAAGGTTTGGTAAGTGGTAATGGTTCTGATTGTGTACTGCCGATTTTCATATTGCTACATGGTCTTCATAAGTATCATTTTAGTCACTGTGTTCTATTCCTGTGATACGATTCCTTAACGTCTGGATTGTTTCCAGTTCTTTTATACAATTACAATGAACTTTTCTAAGCTGGATTTTCATTTATTTTAGGTTATTTACCTAGGGGAAATTTCCATAAATAAAGTTCTTAGAAATGTTTTGAATTTTTAAAAATTATTGAGTATGTGAGTTTAAGAAATTGTAAAATAGTGATAGCAGAGTTACTTTGGGGACCCATGAGCACTTCACTTTTCTTACATAAATTTGCATTAGTCCTCGTCTTCTGCGGTTTCTTATTCTGTCACATAGTGTAGTTTTTGTTATTTCAGTTCTATCTGGGCATAGAAGGCTTGATTATTGGGTTGTTGGAAAAGTCATGACTCATTTTTGCAATGAAAAACATAGAAAAAATACGTCATGACTTTTCCGACAACCCAATAAAATAACACTTTTTATTTTTTTTAACATTACAAAATGATACTGAAGTTGATCTGGCAGAAAGAAGTCTGCCAGAATAGCTAAATTTTTTGGAAAAAGAGTCTAACCTTACCAGATGTTCAAATACGAGTATATTCTAAAATATACAATAATTAAAAATTTGGTATTGGAGGAGATATCCAGACAGTTGAGTAAAACAGACAAGCTTTATATATAGGCTCCATATGCGGACTCAAATATATGTGGGGATTTATAATAGTTTGTGATAAACTTGGCATTCACACCAACGAGGAAGAATTTTGTGGATTATTCAGCAATGATGTTACAACCTCAAAACTATTTGGAGAAAATAATAAAAGCATGTTTTTATCTCTCATATCTGATGACTAAATTCTAAATGCATCAATGAAATAAACAATAAAGCTATTAAAATTCTAGAAGAATTCAGTTAAAATTGTTTCCAGGCATGTGTGTTAGATGCTGTTGAATAATGGTAGGACATGCTATGAACAAATTGTACCATTTTTTAAATTGAGAATGGATCAAATAAAATTTTTCAGTTCAGACAATATTCAGATGGAAGGGTAAGAATCTAGAAGGATGTTACCCTACTTATAATGTAAAAAAACATGCAGCAGTTGGCAGAATGTAAGAAGAACTAAGCTGAACACTTGAATTTGGTATGAGGTGTTAATTCTAAAAAAGATTATTTTTAGGCTTCTAAAGTTTTTATTTGAGGACCCATGTTGTTATTTTGTAGTACTTAGCATGTTTTAATGAAACAAGAAAAACAATGGCTTCCTTAAAAGAAACATAACCATTGCTCTATGTGCCATGTTAAACACATCTTTTCTAAAATGTATTTGATCTGCCTTTTGAACTCCAGCCTATTGACTATATATGAAAAAAAAATACATTTGTTTTTCTGAGGGCAAATATGATATAAGATAAACTTCAGGTGATTACTGATCTGTTTGTATTTAAAGGGAGTATAATATTAACTCAGGCAAATATTTTGCATAACAGTCATTTTGGGGGAAAATGTTTTAGTGGCAAACTTGATTTAGAAAACAAATTCAATATTTTTCATTAAATGTTATAAAATGTTAAGTCGTATAGTTTCTGAAAATTGTGCTACTTATACTGAGTTGTGGAGAATGTACATGAAGTTAGCAATAATGCTTTTCCTGTAGAGAATTTGATTTGATTCTCGATTTAAATAGTTTTAAAGAGGAAGGGAGAGGGGCAGAGGTAGAAAAAATAGAGTAGAGAAATATTCAGCAGGCATACTTGGACTTTTGTTTTAGAATTAGCTTAATTTTTGGGAATTAGACTTAGACCCGTCTGTGGAGCCATCCCTGCTCTCCCTCCCACTTAACTAGCTGTTGACTTTTTGCAGGTTATCTTTTCTGAGCCAGTTTCACCACTTGCAAAATGGAGTCATAGCACCTATATCAGTGAGGGTTCTAGCAGGAAACAAGATACACTCAGCTGGAACTGGAAGATAATTTAATGAAGGGACTATTTAGAGAGTTGTGGGGAGGGCTAAGGGAATCAATGAGGGGTGTTGGAGAATTGAACTAGGGGACTTGCAACAGCAGAAAGTGGCCAAAGTCACCTGATAGCCAGAGGGGAAGGGAACTCAGCTGAGCAGAGACGGGAAGAAAAAGGAGAAAAAGGATTGGGGGAAGGCTGTGTGGCAGGCAAACAACAACCTAGCTTGTAAAATTGTGAAACAGTAACTTCCTTACATTGTCTGTGACAAACCAGCTCAATAAAGGGTAGTGTTTACCAGAAAAAAAAAAGAAAAAAATTAATCTAGGTGTGCATGGAGAATGTTAAGAAAGAGAGAGAAAGACATTTTCTGATCTTTCAAAATATATATTGGTATTACAGGAAACAGAACAAAAGTAGAGGGTAGTTGAAAAGTTTCAGGAAGGAAGAAATAACAGGAGGTTGGATATAGGAAATTGTTATTCAGATGAAGTGTCTCACTTAGTGCTTATGCAATGCTTTTATCAGAGCGTGTGGTCTAAAAGGTAAAAGATCTGGGAAAAAATTATATACTATAAACTCAGTATACATATTTATTGATGGAGAAAATAGTAGAGTTTCTGGGCGGTGGTGAGGGAGCAGAGGAATTTTTTAGCCATCACAGGAAGTGGATTTTGTAAAAGCTATGAAATAACATTGGCCATGTTCAAATTGATTATTTCTCTCTGACCTTCCTCACATTCCTTTATTAGTTGCCTTGAAATTTTACTGATATTTTTCTTCCTTATTTTGTCTTTTGAGATTTTCTTTATCCTTAAAAACATAAAAGGAGAAGTTCTATCAAATGCCTTGTGTAGGGAACGCATTACTTAAATATTTGCTGACTTTATCTGTTTTTAATAAAAAGCCTTATATGCATGTTACTCTTAAAACCCTGTGAATTCCTAAGGTCTTATTTCATTTACGGGGTTGGAGAATGGAGGAAGAAATAAAATCTCCCATCAGGGAGAGGAAAATACTTACCCACTTGATAAATACAAGTTTCTTTCTCTCACAAAGGTACCTCCCTCTGCAGGATATCATGTGTATGGAATGTCTTTCCCGGAAGCTAAAGGAAGCAGTGACCCTGTATCTGAGAGTTGTGAGGGTTGTGGATCTCTGTGCAGGGCGGTGGTGGGAATACATGCCAAGTGGTAAGTAGATTTGGCCTGGAAGGTACAGTGGAGCCCTACTGGAAACTAACAGTAATGTTCCCATCAAATGTTACTTGTCTTGAGATAGGCAATCGGAATCACCTTATAAGTAGGGAGGCAGGATTTTATCTCAAGTATTTAGGTTTGTTTAGGTTGATACAACACATTTTGCCTGATGCTTTACTGTTTTAGTGGTCTGTTTTCATTTCCTGCTCCCTTAAGGAACTACATCAGCCTGTTCGACAATGTATATGATTAGAGAATATTAATTGAGCCTTTTATTAACTAAATGTATGTCTGTCACGTTAGACAAAGTGTCTTTGCTCTACCCTACAGGTTTTCATAGTTTTCTTGCACCCCTTAATGTACCTCTGGTTAAACAGATATGTATCAGTTTGTGTAAAGCTGCACTAGTAGGCCACAGAAATTCCACTTCTGGAACTTTAATTTCTCTAGCACTACTAAAAGGCCTGTATTAGGTCTTGGAGATTCTCAAATAAGGCATTGGCGTTGCAGGTCAAACCATACCAAATGGACTTCAGGTAAAGAGACCACAAAGAAAGAAAATTGATGACTTTTGTTAAGCAGAACACACCTGGAAGGCAAGAATTAAAATTAAGATCCAGTCAGGCTTCTTTTTGGTTAACACCAATCCATTCATTAGTGCCCCCCGCCCTTTTTTTTACTGTTGTTTAGCCATTTTAAATGTTTTTTTAAACCACCTTTTGTCGACAATGTCCAGATTCTGATATTTAGAAAATGTGATGAGACTGGGTAGCCAGGAGCCTTCATAGAAGTGAAGGGCTAAGGCGATAATTGTCTTGGTCTGTCCTGTTGTGTGGAACATGGAGACTACCTCTGGAGTGGTGGATTATTGTACCGTTTGGGGTACTGTATCCTTGCAAGAGGGTCATCTGTCAGCTGGTAACTCTTACCAGTGGGCCAAAGTTATTTACCAATATTTACCTCTTTGAAGAAGATTACAAAGACCTGAGGCTAGCGCTTAGCTCGGTAGAAAGCAAACCACAATGCCTTTAAATACTTTAAAGACACCATCCTATAGGAGCAGGAGTCATCTTATTCCAGAGTGTGATCATTTATAGCAGGAGGGAAGAAATGAGGGCTGTGTGAAAACGATGGTCATTTCTTATATTGGATTTGCTCTGACAGGTTAGGCCAGCAGGGATCCTGGAGAAGGGATCAGAGCTCTGTATAAAGGGGCGGATAGTGGAGCGCCCACGTGATACAGTCTTAGAAGAGCTTGTATGCCCATTGCTGTCTTCCTTCCGATGAGAAATACCTGTGAGCCCAAAGCTTCCCGTCCCTGCACTGAATATAAAGAGAGTCAAAGCACACAGTCTGTAGGCTAGAATAAGATCTCACTAATCCTGCTACCAATGCATCTGGACCTGTTCCCTGGAGTTTAAACCCCGGTCCTCTGTGTAACTAAGGTTTTTATACGGTACTTGATGGTTTACATATGTGATTTCTTTGGATTCTCACACCATCTCTGTCAAGGAGGTTGAACTTGAACCACGTTTTAGTGAGAGGCAACATGTAGTGTACAACAAAAGTGGGGAGGATGGATGTTGGCAGTGGGCAGACTTGGTTTTGAATTTGGGCTCTGGCACTTGGTAGCTTTTAAACTCTTCCAAGATCTTTTTCTTTTTAACATTTGTAAAGGGGGTGGTAAGCTTTTTCATTGGCTGTAAGAATAGATAAGAAACCATGTAAAATGGTTAACACTGAATAGTTCAGTCAGTAAAGGTTACTATACTGACTATAAGGTAATAATATGAACTGTTATTATAATTAGAGAGACCAAATCATTTATGAGGTGCCTTCTTATCTTCAGTTTCGTGATTGTAAAGATAACGTATCATCTGGACTAGCCCTGTACAAATAGAACAACCTTTGAAAACTGTAGTGTATAAGACTTAGGCTTCATTTTTATTCTTGAGTGTTAATATTTTTATTTGTCATTCATGAGCACTTGGCTTTCTGACTGCCTCCATTCAAAACAAAAAGTCCCAGATAAGAAAGTACCATCTGTATGAGACTTGTCTCCCTACTTATGTCACCAGCACCTTCCACTGTGGAAGTAACCTGCCCCCCTCTGTTTCCATCTGGCAATTCCCACTGGGAGCACAACTGGCCTTACAGCTAAGGAGCCCTCTGCCAGCCCAGCGTCCTCTCAGATTGGATCACTTATGTTCTCGTAGCAACTCGCGTCTGTCTTTGTCAAAAGAACGAATTGTCTAACATGTCCAGGGAGTGATAGTTGAACCCAGGGTAGAGTAATTAAGAAATGGATACATGAAGAGAATCTTGTTTGAGATGGGATTTAGGTTAGAACTGTAAGCTTCCTGAAGATGAGGATCATATCTTACTCATTTTTTAGTTGCGTGCTCTGCAGAGCCCTTGAGGTTTTATGGACCAGAAAGTACTTTTGGGGGAGGAAGAAGGTGGTGTTGATCAGGTAGGTGGTCCTTCCTTACCCACCAGTCACATAGTCCAGGTTATCTGGGTTAAAAGTATGTTGTTCCTCATTGAAGATTTCTGTGCCTTAAAAGCAGCAACAAGAACAAAAAAAGGCAATAAGAAGTTAAAAGCCTCAACTATAAAGTATTAACTCAGAAAAAATGTAGTTTCCAACACATTTCCTCTGTTACTCAAGGAATATATTTCTGTTTAGCCATTGTTTAGCTGTGTTAGCCTTATGAACATAAAAAAAAAAAAATTTTTTTTTTGTTGTGTTGACTTTTGATAAAAATTACAAGCATCTAGTAAATGTTGATGAACAGAAAGATGAACTTGGCTCTAATCTAATACCTTTGAACTTGTCAGGTTTCACAGATTCCAGTTTTCTGACACTATTAAAGAAGATGCCAGACGTCGAACAGCTATATGGCCTTCATCCCAGATACCTTGAGAGGCGAAGGGTACGGGGCCATGAAGCTTTTAGCATTCCAGGAGTCCTGGAAGCTTTGCAGGCATGCCCAAACTTAGTGGTGAGTGCATCTGGTTGAACATTTGATGTAAACGAATTGAGGAAGTAAATAGAAAGAGTGATAGAGCATCTTCACGCACATGTAAATTTCCTCCATAACAAACTTGTAAGCCCCGTTGCATACTTAATAACTTATGATACAGAAATAGAAGCTTCGGATGCTCAATTAAAAGCTTTTCTTATGCTTGCTTTGGCATTATTTTCTAGGGTGTGGAGACCTCTCATTTGGAATTGGTAGAATCCATTTGGACATACATGCCGCATGTTCATATTTTGGGGAAATTTCGTAATCGTAATGGAGCATTTCCCATTCCTCCCGAAAATAAACTGAAAATTCCTGTAGGAGCCAAAATTCAAACTTTACATTTAGTGGGTGAGTACATGTTTCTTGGGCCACTTGTGACTCCTTTGAAATGCCATATAACTGAATAGTCACTGAAAGGGAATAATGAGAATTTTGGAAATGGCTTTATTGACTGGTGATGGCAAAAGATACGCTTGTGAGACTTGTATAAACATTTCCCGTTAAAGAGCTCTGGGTGGGAGGCAGGAGGGATGAGAGAAATACTGCTTCACAACCAGCCTATTCCCTTTTTTGAAGACAGTTTGAGTAGTTTTGCAAGTTGTTGGGTTTTTTGGGGTTTTTTTCAAAGAGTCTGAACCCTACCCTTGTTCTCTGACATCCACCTTTTGGTCCTAGTACTACCCTCTGGAGGGGAGTTCGCCAGTATAACTGTCTGGGATGCTAGAAATGTCCTGTATTGGTACTATCCCATGTGGTTTCTGCTGTGACTAGTGAAACAGAGGAACTGAATGTTTTATTTCATTTAACGTTAATCTATCAAATAGCTATATGTAGCTAGTGGCCACTTGATTATACAGCTCAGCTCTAGAACACCGCAGAGTAAAGAAGTCCTAGATCACTCTTAGTTTACTTGTGTCTTCTCCAAGCAGAAAATGCTGCTGTGCCCTTCAACCCAGAGCCAGTGGAAACCCTGCTGCTTCTGTTTTTCCCTGAGAAGTGGGGCAGGTGTAGTCTTTGCCCAAAGGCGCCTTGTTTTCAATGGTCATAGTGTACATTCTCCATCTGAAGGTTCTCTGACATTATGTCCAAATAATTTCAACCTAAGTAAATGATGAGGGCAAATATTTTCTCCAATTTAATTTGTTGACTTTGGCTTAGGTTGCTGAAAGGAATTTGGGGGCCCTCCTATTACTATAGTCTGATTCTAATATTTATTTATTAAGTGTTTTATTTAACACATATCGAGTATCTGCTATGTTCCAAGCATTATTCCAGATGTTTGGAGGGTGGTCCTGAAGAACTGGAAGCGACTGCAGCTGGGTCAGGTGGTGAAGGGAGAGCAGCTGGAATGATGAGGAGGAGGTCTGAAATAAGACGCGTGTGCACAGTTATGGAAGAAGAGTAAAGCTCTCTAGCTACCCTTCATTTATAAGATCACGGGTAGCTCTGATTAGGGACCTGGATATCCAGTTTGAAATTGGATTTTAGCAGTTATAGCTGAAGTTTATAATATAACTCTGTAAACTTAGAGGCTGTGTTTTTGTATCTTTATACTTATCATGATGCCTGTCACAGTTCATTTGTAGATATGAGTACTTGGTAAATGTTATTGAAATGCATTATGTCATTTGATTCATTCAACAGTTTAACACTGTGACGGTGAGACAAATGTGTGTAGTAAATTAACGAACATGCTGGGGAAGACAGGTAGTTGTGTCCTCTGTCTATAGACTAAATTTGGGGCAAAATATGGATTGGGCCTAGGATGTAGCTGCCTGGCTGTGTCTCACCCTTGCTGCCTTGGGTTTTCTAATCAGAACTGCCACTATCATGGCAGATGCTGAACGTACCTTTGTGGTTTCTGTATCTGGAGTCCTAATCCACACCCTACTTCCTCTCCTTTTCTTCCTTTGTTCTCCTCCCCAGCTTTATTCCCCCACTGTTGCCATACAATGTGTCTGCATAGTTCAAAACTAAAGTTAACCATGCTTTTTTGGGAGGACCAGGTTAAGGAGTCATCTGTACAGTAGGAGCTTTCTGTAGAACTTAGCTTTTAAAGAACCAGCCATTTAAGGACTCCAGTATTGCCTTCTCTAGTTACTGTTGCTAGCAGGGCTTCTACTGACACAGGTTTAAAAGTTGCATTACACTGGTTTTGCCAACTACCACTTATTAAATGCCATCACGGTGACTCCCTGGTTTTCCCTCAGAGATGTGTGTCACTTCCTGGCTTTTCTGTAGCCTACAGTGTTTAGACTCCTGGGCGAGTTTCTCGAACTGTTTCCTTCCATTTAGAATTTACTAGATTTTCCTAGCTTCTTTCTTCTTCTGTATCTCCTGAATTTTCCTCCCACTGTACATCCCCTTTCTCCCAGACATGGTCCTCCTCAGGTGTGATTCCTGCTTTAAGCCACTCATGAATCAGGATAAAATACCTTTCTCAATTTGAAATTTTAAAACAAACGACTGGCAGGTTTCTCACTTCTCAGTGTCATGCTGAGTGACTCTTACCACACATTTATAAATCCTTAAGATTCATACATTTGTAGAAATAGCTTTATTCTCTGTCTCAGGATGTCATCCTGAAACAATGTTATTTAAAGCCAGCTAGCCTGCCTTTGTGCTGAGAAATTTAGTTTTCCCACTGTTGGGACATCGGGCATTGGTAGACAGATAGTAATTTTGTATATTCCTTCTACATCATCTTCATTTTGCTGTCAATAACCTATTTTCATTTGATACCTACTGGGCATATATATCCTGGAAGGGTTGTAGAATTATGACAAAGACTTAATGTGTATAATATACAGAAATACCTTTTAATCTTGTCTTCTTATATACCTTTTCTAAAGAAATAACAACATACTTGTCTGTTTATGGTTTGTTTAAAATGTTCTTTACAAGACTGTTTTAAGTACACCAATCTTACAACTTTAATAAGGTAATTTGTTCTGATGAAAATATTCATGAAGGATAAATTGTCAGCTTGAAAAGTAGACTCTTGAACTTATACCCAGAATACAGTCTTTTAGTGATTTTCTTGTTGATTCTTTTTTTGTATATATGTTTTAGGGGTGAATGTTCCTGAAATTCCTTGTATCCCAATGCTAAGGCACCTTTATATGAAGTGGGTAAGACTCACTAAGCCACAGCCATTCAAAGACTTTCTTTGCATCAGCTTACGAACTTTCGTCATGAGGAACTGTGCAGGTAATGGTACATAGTTATGGTGGAATTCTACAAATAGCCTAAGGCAAGCTCCATAGCTGCATTTGTAAGTGAAATTATATTTTTCTCTTACTGTTTATGTTTTGTAACTTACCTTGTGAAGATAAATGTACGTTTTGTTTTAAAGACAAAAGACACATGATTTGTGTTTGGCCCTATCACAATGTCTCCATTTCTTATAGGCACTTTTACATTTTATAGGATTGTTTGAATAGATTTCTATTTGCCTCTTTGTCTCTGGTCTCCTAATCATTCTGCATGTAAATAATTGTTTGACCTAACCTGCCTAAACGCATAAAACATGGCTTTTCTGATATTATTCTGTTCAGAAACCTTCAGTGTCTCTGCTTCCCAAGAGTGTCAAGTGGGAACTATTCTGCTTTAGAGTTCATAGTAACCATGGCCCCTCTTGATATCATCTGACTCCTTTCTAAGACACACCTTCTTTTCTGGTCAGGCCTGCCTGTTCATTGTCTCCTGCCACCTTCACCTCAGCGTCTTCCCTGATACTTTATTATCATTGCCTTGTCCTGAGTTACACGCATGCTTCCTCCTCTTTACTTGTAAACCGCCTTCAAGTTCTGCCTCTTTTTTCTTCCCTTCCTCTTCCCTTCTTTTTTCTTTTTTATATAGTGTAGAAGATCTTATTTTTGTACTTGATATGTTCTTTTTATCTTTCTATATTTTTTTCGTGTTAGTTTTGTCTCCATGTCAATCGCAAGCTCTTTGACCGACCGGACTATATCTTTTGTGATTGTCTGTAACACCTCATACAAGAGTCGTTGCATAGAGAGAGATACTTAAATGACTGAGCTATTTACCTGTGTGAAGCATCAAATTTTCAACTTGGTTTTTTCCCCCTTAGTTATTTTGAGCTCAAAACTATTGAGACTTCAGAGAATTTATAAAAAATACTAAACACCTCTCCAGTGTTGCTGAAAAATCTTTGCACTCAATAAATATTATATGGTTAACAGGCTAATGCATTCACTCTAGTAAGTGGAAATTACAGAGAGCCAACACTTGGTTGGCTGTCATTCTCTGACATAGAATTTACAAATTATTTGTTTCAGCTGCTGATTTGAAAATTCACCTTTAAGGCAATTTATATTGTTTCACTGAGGTTTTTTTTTCTCCGCCCCCCCCCAGGACCAACAAACTCCTTGAAATATGTCCCTCTAGTAACAGGCTTAGCCTCTGCCCGAAACTTGGAACATTTGGAAATGGTCCGAGTTCCTTTCCTTGGAGGGCTCATCCAACATGTAGTTGAAGACAGTTGGAGATCAGGTATTTGTTTTTCTTTAGTTACTAAATATTTAAAAAATCAATTAAAAATCATTGACATTTATATTTCTTTTGAGCCTTTTTAAAAGAAAATGCTTATTAGTAGTTTCACTTTCTGTCTGGCGTAGTTCATGGAGAATAAGTAACCGTGAGCATGAGCTAGTATTCATTTTCTTTTTATGCAATGTCAAACCTTCCCAAAGTAAATAATACAGTGATAGGCATGTTTTCTGGCTTGTTAATATTTACTACTTAGTTAATAATACCTTTTTGGACTCTTTCTGCGAAACGTAACAGCAATGTCTGGTACCCTTTGGTGATAAGAGATGTTTTTTGACTTGGATAGCTTGGGCCTACTGAAGAACTCAGGTTTAGTGATGTCAATATGTAACATTTGTTTAATATTTTATAGTATATAAAATGCCTTTTTGTTTATCACTTGGATATAGATCCATCCACCAGATGATGGCTTTTTAAGAAAAATCATATTTTACTCTCTAGGTCCCTTATATTTTAAATAATGATATATAATAGAATGCTCTCTGTGTTGTCTTCTCATTGCAACAAAAATACCAAGAAATTTGGCTAGATGGATAATTAATAGTTGAGAACTATAAATCTAACTTTGGATATTCAAAGTATAAATGGAAAATCATCAAGTACCATTTGTACAAATAGACATTATCATTAACAGTATTAACGATAATGATACTTTAAGCTCAACAGAAATGCATACAATGTGTTCACCAGGAGACTGGTCAAGATTGTTCATAGTAACATTGTTCATAATAACCCTAAAGTGAAAACAACCTGAATGCCTATCAGCAATAGCATGGAAAGTTAAAATGTAAGATTCATGCAGTGGGCTACTGTGCAGCAATGAGAATGAACAACTGTAGCTTATATGCAACAATGTAGATGGATATCATAAACAAAATGTTTAGTAAAAGAAGCCATACACAAAAATGTACATACTGTGTGATTTTATTTATAAAAGTTCAAAACAAACAAATCAATCTTCGGTGAAAATTCATCCAACTATGTATACATTAATGATTTGTGTACTTTTTCTGCTCTACCAGGGGTGCCAAAAAATGTATACACATGACTTGTATTCATCTTTTGTTATCGGTGTACATTGAGTATTATAATTTTAATAGTTTGTTTCCTTTCTTAAAATGTGTATACATTTTTTTGGCACCTTCTGTATGAATTTCAAAAGCATGAAAAAAAAAAACCTAGTTGAAATTAAAGTAGCACTGGTCTTATTCCTGTGCATTGGAGGTTCAAACTTTGGCCAGAAAAATGTCAGGATCTCTTCTTTACAATTCCCTCGTGAGCTTCTGGCTCTCTATGAATTCTTACTTAAAAGTCTAAATAATTTGGACTAATTTTTAGATGCCATCAGAATGTATTTTCAGAATGACAGTTTTCATCTTTTTTTTAGGAGATGGCTAGTAGTCATAATTCATCTTGAGATATTAGTATCAGTGGAAAAACAGACTCACTTTTAAACAAATAATTATCTAAAGTGTGTATAAATGCTTTAATAAAAATGCTGTGGTCAAGCGAAATGTTTATTGTTTCTTCCTTTTCTCCTCTAACTAGGTGGTTTTAGAAATTTGCACACTATTGTTTTGGGAGCTTGCAAAAATGCTCTTGAAGTAGATCTTGGTTACCTCATCATCACTGCTGCCCGTAGGTATGTTTCCTCTTCACATTGTGTCTTTTGTTTAGAATCATATGTTTTTTGTTTCTGTTTTACAAAAATTAGGGGAAATTTGTGTATGAAGTTTGATCACGCCTTGTTCAGCTTTAAAATACAAAGGAATTGTTTTACATAGCAGCAGGGTTATCACTTAGTGGTAGCCTTATGTTGTAACTGATGACCAATTGAGCTGCACTCCAGACCCAGCAAGCTCTGAAACGGCATGGTCTCATCAGAGGGAAGCAGTCACCTATCTGGAAGTGCCTGCGAGTCCCGCAGAAGTCAGCATTGATGCTCTGGTGCCTGCAGCCCTCTCAGGAAGCATTATCTCAACCTCTGCAATTTCATGAATTGTGTTAGTTAGTTGAAGATAATATTTGCTATTTAGAAATCAGTGTTTTAAATCAGCTCTTTCAAAGTCCTGACCTTGTAACACCTTTATGTTTGTAACACGTTTTCATATCACTGTATGCCACGTTTACTATTTCCTATGTTATCAAGTGCCTCTACTTTCACTTTTATAATATTTAAATTGAATTAACCATTTTTTCAGTTTATTGAAAAAGAAAACTCTTACATCAGTGGAATATTTAGAGTATAAATAAAACCATTTCTAAGTTTAATTTAGTAGGTTTTGTTACATAGTGTAGAACTTATACTCTTTGTTAAAATGGGACTTAACAGCTAGCAAAAAAAATTTATGTTATAAACATATCAGTGCCAGGCACAGATTAATCAGATCTCCTTGACTTAATCAGATTTAAGAAAGCATTGGAAAGGATTTATGATCTTTACTGTGTAGTTCTTTGTTATTTACTGTAACTTCAGTGTGCCTCCTAAGATGTACCCACACTTCACAAAATGCTCCTTTAAAGAAAACACCTCTTTAATGGAGGGGGGGGAAGTTGTTTGCATTTGACACTTCAGTAGATAAACTTCTTTCAGAGCCTTACATTAGAAAGACCTTTGATCCTGATGGCTTTCATTTTACTCTGAAATGTATTTCTTTGTTTATAGGTTACATGAAGTTCGGATCCAGCCTTCCTTAACCAAAGATGGTGTCTTTTCTGCCCTAAAGATGGCAGAGTTGGAGTTCCCCCAGTTCGAAACCCTTCATCTGGGATATGTAGATGAGTTTTTGCTACAGAGTAAGACTTATCCCATTTTATTCCCTAGAATTACTATAGGGAACTTACTTGACAAGCTGAAACCTGAATTGGGATGTGCCATATTATCAGGAATATAAGGAAACTGAAGATCTTAGGTGCTCTTCTTGAAAAAGAAATTTTTAATTTACACTTGGAAGTGTCAGTGAATTTTTCCAACATTGCCTCAGATTTGAGCATATTCTAGAAGATGTAGTGATTAACAGTTTACCAAAAGAAAGATCCTTATCTACATTTGATACTGTCTCCACTTTGCTGCCCAAGTTTCTTTCCCATTCTGCTTCATTTTTTCACAGAATGCCATCCTTGGTTCCATTTGTTGACTTTGACCTGCCACACTTCTTGAAGCTTTTGATGGTCCTCTCAGATGAGGTCCCATTCCCTGCCCATGCTCTTCATTTCCATAATAAGCCCGCTGGGGGTTCTGGATTTTCCAAATAGTGTGAGCACATAATGGTCAGTATTCATTTAATGATGATTGCTGGTGAAGGGCTTGTTCACAGCATTTCCTGGAATGTATCTACAATGGGGAACTCATTCCTTTGGGTTTGAATGCATGTCGATTCATTATTCAAACTTTTTTTCCCATGTGACCTTAGTTAGACATGCAAGAACACCAGCATGTTTTTATTTTTGCAACAATTAGTTTCTGCCCATGTAATTTGTAACAAGTCTGTCTTAAAGTCACTATCACACCAAGTGGCATTTTTTCTTTGGATCTAACTTGCTTCTTTGAAGACCGTAAGGCTTAATTACTCCAGTCAGGATAGTATGGGTCAAACAGCATGGCTGTTATCCTTTTTCATTTCTCATATATGCCCCAATAATAGTTGTTTCGTTTTGTTTGGTTTTTTACTTTGTTGCAGTTCTCATTAATACAGGCGAAGGATTAAAAAAATCAAATCAGCATCTAGCCAGTTTAACACAGGAATCACTTTTATTCTGTACAGTTTTGAAAAAGATCAGCTTTTCACCAACATAGCTTTAAAATGCTAACCAGGCATAGTAATTCCATGGAAAAATCAGTGTACAGTAAGTCCTCCCTTAACGTCCTTGATAAGTTCTTGGAACTGTGACAAAACGATGTGCGTATAATGAGACCAATTTTACCCTAGGCTAATGGATATGAACGAGTTCCTGTGGCATCTCATCAGTGTTATAACAAAATGCTGTTATTCGAGGATCTGCTTTATTTGATACCAAGCTTTTCTGGTTTTGAATGAGGTTGCTAACATTCTCCATCTTTCTGCAACATTATGTAGTAACTTAACAAAATTATTAGCTTGGTAATTGGTGTTCTTTTCTATAATTTTGTTTTTTTTGTTCTTCTCGAAAGCTCAAAACTTGACAAGCTTTGTATCTTTGAGATAGCCACGTTTAGACCCAGGGAAAGGTTGTCTTTGAATTGTCTGTATAACCAAATTATTTCCCTATAGTGTTCTTACCCCTCAACACACATTTTCATTAGAAAAACACTTTACCTTTTGACTACCGTTATCTTACACTTTTCAGTATAACTTCTTCCATAGTCTCATTCATATTTAATAGACTCTTAGCTTTGATCTTTTTATAAGCTGTTTTTCTCTTCCTATTTGCGCAGTTCATCCATTTCTCCCGTGTACGTACTTTCCTGTTTCTCCAAAGGCAGCCTAGGATTCTCTGCATCAAAATAGTGCCAGGGACCTCTTGAAAGGTCCCTCCCTGCTCACATCCTTTCACTTACTCTCATCCTTCTCGGTAGTTTAGGTTTTGAAGCATCTCTCCAGGAGGTGGGGGTAGCCCCTGGTAAAATGTGCGCATGTTTTTGTTAAAAAGGGTCTGGCAAAATATAAATAGAAATATCACCTTTGTCCCCCATAATTTATGGAAAAAATGACTGTGCCAGATTGGGGACAAATGGATGTGCTGAGAAACAGATGCTGTGTATTAGGAATATAAGAAAAGTGACCCAAGGATGAATACTTAGAGAAGAGTTCTTTGTTTACATAGATTTTTGATCTCAGGGCTTCATGTGAAGGTGATAGAAATGTAACACACTAAAAACCAGAAGCTGTATAAAGTAGTCTTTAGTGCTGGGGCTTTGGAGAGAGATGAACTTGCGTATTGTTTATCATGGACCTTGAGCAAGTACTTGTGAAGTCCGTGTTTTCTCATTTGTTAAATGGTTTTATCTTCATTTAACAAATGAGAAAAGACAGACTTTAACTATTACAATCTCTGGCATTTAGAAATCATTCAGTAATGGTAGCTTTTACTTTTAGCACACCAATGGGCTGAATTTAAAAAAGAAACAAAAATGAGTCCGTGGTGGTGTCATCAGGGTTTTGAGAGAGTGTGACAGGAGGACCCCAAGATCAGGAACACAGTGGTATTCTCAAAGGAATGAAAGTCAGACATGGATTTGTCATGTGAGCCTACAGTATTTATGCAGACAGCGCCCAAGGAACAAAGTCTGTACAAGATTTCCCCGATCCCAAGGGAAAAGGCAGGTGTAGAGTCCCAAGAGCAAGAAAAAGGGTTTTACCAGGAAGCTAAAGAAAATTGCTCTTCAAAACTGGAAAGAATGGATTACGGTGATCGGCAAGAAATGCCAGTAAATAATCAAAAAGGGGGATTTACAGTGGAGAGACCATGAACTATGTGGGAAGTGACATTGGAAGAGTTTGGGATAGGCTGGCTGTTCTGAGCCTGTTCCGAGCTGAAGGTGTAAGTCTTTGTGATGTGCACGGCGCTTCACCAGCGCAACTGTGTTTTCTCTGCACTTTGTGCCAGTTGATTGCAAGGACTGAGAGATTCATTTTGAGTTCCTATATCCCAGCACTATGCTGGACATTGGAACTGTAACTGTATGTAATCTAACTAGATATAGTTCCTTTCCTTTCTTCAAATTTTTCATAGTCAAATGGACCATCCTGGAGAGTAAAGGACAGGTGGATAGGAGAAACAGTGACAGGAGACACGGAATGAGATGTGACTTCCAATGACATAAACCAGGATGGAGGACCCCCTTCTGCTTTACCGCCTAGTGTGTGACAAGGCCGTAGGCACTGAAGCCAGTGGCAGAGAGACGGCATGTTTGAGTTAGAAGTCCACTTTCTGGGCATAGATACAGATTTACTAACCAATGCCATGGGCCCTGAAAATGAATCTGAATTCCCAAAGTTTCTTCTTCCCTACCCATGGCCGCACCAGCTCCAAAAACTTGACCCTGACACTGAGAGAGTTACATTTTAACATTTTTCTTCTAAAAGACAAAACTAAAACATCCCTATAAATGTGAACTAGTATATATCCTTCAGTTTTGCTTTAAGATTTTTGCTTTCTTTTCTAAACAATTGGAAATAATTATTTTCTTACTAGCTGTCCCTTGATTTTAATAGAGATTCTTATTTTGCAAAATAAATGCTCCCATTCATACAGAATACCTAACCTAACAGTGTACATGAACCTGAACCTGGTGATGGACAGATGGCACAGAATTATCACAGAGTGAGAGTGATCATACTGGCTGTTAATATCAAGTATTATGAGCACTTCGTAACACTTAAGAATCTCTTTTTTTTTTAATCGATTTCTCTTTCTAGGCAGAATGGCTAATGCAGATCTGGTGAAGTATGGTTTGGCTGATGTAGTAGAAAATCCTGGTATCATCACCGATATAGGGATGAAGGCAGTCAATGAAGTTTTTTCCTGTATCAAATATCTGGCAATTTACAATTGCCCCCATCTACATAACCCGTACAATTGGATCTCAGGTACTGTAGGCCTAAATACTGCTATATTTTATGTTGAGATAGTATGTATCTTTTCTGTGCGTGCTATGAATTACATCTTAATGTAAAATGTAGGTATTTTAATTGGATTGTTCATTCATGTTCTGGAAACTTTTGATAACTGAGTTGGAGGTATACTCAGTGCCTCTTTGAACTCCTGGAGTTCAGGTTTTCTGCCGAGAAATTTGCACTGTCCAGGTCATGAATTCAAGTGTCCTGATCCTTATAGATATCTCCTTGGGCCAGGCACATGAAAAGAAGGTTAGAAATCGTTGCCTGGGATATTATAGTTGTTTTCTTTGAATTACCTTCAAATGACACACCTGAAAGGACAGAGTGAGTATATATATTTAAAAAATACTTTTAATTGACATATTAAACATGAACTTTTAGTGAAATTTTCTACTGCCTGAAAATCCTAGGGTTTTTCAGACCCCCCCCCCCACCTGATCTCCTGTGTACACAAGAGTGACTTTTGCCCTTGATATTTTTCCGTATGGGCAGCGTTCATTTTCCTCCCTCTGAGAGGAATGCTGTTTAATTCTTTAAAGGCTCTCCTTAAATACCTAAATTCACAAACTTTTAAAAAAATTCAGAACTAGAGATTTTTCATTGTGAGACCCTCTTGAACCAAACTTAGCCCCCCGATCCTCATGTGCCTCTGCTGTCGGCCTCGTCTCTCAGGGACACTGTAGTTCTCACAAAGTCCATCTCCAGGCCTGTATGGGGCTCAGGGGCCTCTGCTGACGTCACTCATTAGAATGGCCGTGTCTCGCCCACCAGAAGTGAAATTGTGTCCCTGGCCCAACTGCACCAGGTAGCTACTGGGAAATACGAACTGTGGGTTGTAGCAGGCGTAGATCTCTTTTAAAAAATAACATTTATTGGGTTTTTGATTTGTTTGTTTTCTTAAATACAGAAGACTATAAAGAAGAACACAAAAAATGGCCTATAATCCTATCACTCAGAACTCCTGTTAACACTTAAAAACTAAAAGTAATACATGCACTTGATAAACAATATCAAACAGTACAGAAAGGTACAAAATGAAAAGTCTCCTCTTCTCAAAGGTAACCACTGTCAACAGTTTCTTGTATATTCTTCTGGACAGATTATTTTGTGCATATTGCAGCCCATACATATGTAGTATTTAAAAATGATTTATATATACAAAAGGAGCCTGCTACATATATACACTGTCCTGTAACTTGTCTTTTGTACTAAATATCTTGGAGAGCTTTGCATAGTAGCAAGCATATTCAGTTCTCCTTCAATCTTTTAATAGCTTCATAATGTTCCATTAAATGAATGCACCAGTATTTCTTTAACTAGTGTCCCATTGTTGAATAGGTATGTAGGTTGTAGAGTGGGTTACATTTAAAGCAAGGCTGACTTGGCTTCAAGTTAATGAGTCCCAAGCTATATCTAGTTCTCGCAATGAAATTAGGTAAGGAAATATTATAGTATAGAGTCACCAAGTTTTAGAGATCATGAGAAAAAAGTTCCTTAAGGAAACAGAATTTGAAAGTCTTCATGACAAAATTCATCAATAGTGGAGAAAGTGTTACTTATATTATTCTCTCTGTCCGTTTCGTCCACAGACCACTCAAGATGGACTCGACTGGTCGATATCAACTTAGTGCGGTGCCACGCTTTGAAGCTGGATTCCTTTGGTCAGTTTGTTGAATTGTTGCCCAGCCTGGAGTTTATTTCACTGGACCAGATGTTTCGTGAACCACCCAAAGTAAATCACATTTGAGAGAGTTTTTGTTTATTTATTTTGATACTCAAGGAAGAAAACAAAATAACCTACGTGATTTTTATTTTCTTTCTAATAATATGCCTTTACAATGTTATGATTGGACATTTTACTGCCAGCCTCAGTGAAAGCATAAAGGTTATAATAATGCACGGCCTCTTGTTTTTGTAAATGAGTATTAAGAGGTTTTCAAGAAAGGGAAAGGGAAAAAGCAAGTGGAAAGCTGTCTCCATCAGTTCTATAAACTGAAGGGAAGGGAAGAGCAAAGGTGGAAGTTTAAGCGAAGACAAATTATTACTTGGAGTAATTAGTTCGGAGATTAAATCTGTAATCAGGAATCCAAAATATAAATAAGGATTAAGAATTTATTTCAGAAATGTTTTCCTTTGCTGCTTTTTTATTCAGTTGTATATCCTGGGAAATCTGAGGTTGCCCAATTGTACACAGTGTTATTTTAAAACGGCCTAATATATAAAATTTATATTCTTGCCATAATAAAAACTTAATGTGTCAACTAATTATGTTCTGTCTTACCAGTTTTTAATGGAGACATGGGAAAGTTCAGGATTTGCGGTCAGAATACTGGGTGTCAGGTCCCAGATATACCACTTACTGGTCATGTGCTCTTGGGCAGATCTCTTCCCTTTGTGCATCTCATCATCTGTAAATCAAGAATAATAGCAATTTGTCTTGCTTGAAGTGTTGTGAGCCTTAAATGAAGTCCTGTATGCATAGTAAAAGCATTTCATAAATAAGGTGCTATATAAATAATAGAGATGAATTGAAGGGATATTAATAATTAATAAGCATGTGGTTCTGTCTTGCCTTAGGGCTGTGCTCGAGTTGGTCTGAGTGCAGGCACAGGAATTGGGGTGTCCTCCGCCCTTGTGAGCAACCAGAACTCCAACAACGACAATGATAATAATGCCCAGAATAACGCCAACATCCATGACAACAATCACCATCACCCAGATGACTCGGATGAGGAGAATGACTTCCGGCAAGATCTCCAAGCAGGAGAGCAGCAGTTTGCAGCCGACGGTAACCCAGACCTTTTGTGAGCTCCAGATAGAAATGATTTTTTACTTTGGATCATGTTTCTCTGATTCTGTTTCTGTTCCCTTCTCCCCCTGTTTCGTCACTTTACATTTTGGGGTCCTAGTGGATGAGACAGTAAGGGGGTGGACAAAATTTGCTTCTCTGCTTTCTTGTTTCAGAGCTCTCTATGTAATGCCTCGTGTCCACAGAATCTGTAAGGGTGCTTACAAGACGGGAAGGACTCGTAGACGCCGTGGGAAATCGGGTAACAATGAGCCTCAGAGCCCTGGCTTCACTGAGGTTTTAGCTCAGGATTTGGGCAAAGGAGCATCTTTAGTAACTCCCTGACCAGTAGATAGGTACAGTGAGCTTGAATGTGCACACCATTTTTGGATGTCCCCAGAACTGAGAAAAAGGAATACCAGTCATGTGGTAGACGTTGTGTTGGATGTCTTTCACACTTTACCTTGCATTATTAAGCCTTCACAACCACTCAGCAAATTAAGCACGTGAGCTAAAAAAGACCTGTTAGATTTTGCTTATGTAATTGTCCATCCAATTCTTGAATGTTGACTGAACAACTGCCGCGTGCCAGCCTGTGTCATTAGACTTCATCTGCCCCTCTGTTGATGAGTAGGATGCAGTGAGATTGTTTCCTTACAAGGTTTTCCGCTTCCCCAGGTGACCTTTAAGAAATGGAAAGGGAATCTCTCCTCACCCGTTCTCTTAGGTGCAGTAATTAAAGAGAAACAGGGAGCTCTGATGTTACATGATCGCTTTCATAATGAAAGCACACTGTGGATACAGCATGGTTTCCTTTAGGTCATTCAGAGTGTGCAGGTCCTAATCTAGGAGCCACCTGTCTGCATTGTCTTCACTGTCTTCACCTCACAGGTGACGCTTACAAAAGCTACTGGTCACTTCTCCACATTCATCTCACTTGACATCTCAGCAGCATTTGTCATTTTTGCCAATTCTACCTTCCTGAGATATTTTCTTCTCTTGGCACCTGTGAAACCATGTTACGAGTTTCCCTTCCGTCTCGCTGGACACACCTCTTCAGTTTCCTTTGCTTGTACCGCTTCCTCTGTTCCACGTTTGTCTTTGATCTCTAAACATTTTCTCTAGATGAGCTCATTCAGTATCATGGTTTCAGCACCAAATGTGCGCTAATGAATTCTAAACTTTTTTTTTTTTTTTTGCTGAGGCATCCTGCCACCTGTTGGCAGCTCAGCTCTGGCAGGACTTGAACCGCTGTTGCTCAGAGCTCGCACTCTCGAGTGAGCTTTTAACCAACTGAGCCACTCGGCCGGCCCTGAATTCTAAACCTTTATCTCCAGCCTTGATCTTCCTACTTTTTGAAATAATCGTCGTTAGATTTAGCTTTGTAATTTTCATTTCCCTGAGTACTCTTAGGCATTGCAGACTTATATCTAAATCTCTCACCTGACACCCTCCCCCAAAAATACAAAAAGAAAAGTACAGACAGAGCCAGCAGGTGCTGCGATGAAGGATGGCGAGTGAGGCCAGATATCATCTCTTTGCCTTGTTGTCCCTGAGTGCCATCATACTGGTCACTGTGGACTTGAGCGGACAGACCGTCTGTGGGAAGCTTACAGCAGCTGCAGTATGGAACCACCCAAGTCCCGTGAATGCAGTTGTGGTTCGAGTTGATGCACTGGACAGATAGACTCCACTGGAGTTGACATGGCTACAGGCTTCTCAGCACAGAATGGAGAGTGCCTTCCACTGTGAAATTACGTATCAGTGCAGCAGGGACCAGAACATGTGTGAGAACACTGTGTGTGATCCAAGAGAGAACAAGGGAACTTCAGTCTGCTAACACTGGAAATTTAAGGTTTAAACTGGTGAGAGACTTGCATATAAATCAAATATTGAGGTACAGTATTGTCAAATACAATATCTCAGAATGCTATAATAAAGGCTGGACAGCAAAGGAATGAGCTCCATCAATGCCAAGATTGAAGAATTAAACAGCCTGAACAAGAGGAAGCCTAAGAACACCAAAGATGGGGGCAGAATTTGTAGAAAAATAAAGATTGGTATAAAACGTTAGGTTCGCTGGTCTCTCCAAGTTGGTGGTATATTATTTGAATTAATTATTACATACATATCAGGTTGATTCTTTTAAATAAAAGCTAAGGAGCTGGAGAAAGGCTATGTAACTTTTGACCAAAACAGGAGTGAAAAGAATTCAAAATAAAAGAAAGAAATAAAAAAAGAAGGGAAAAGGAGAGCAGGGATTCAGAATAAAAGGGGGACCCCTGAGAATTAGTTAGTTGAAATTACTAACATTGATGTTTCCACTCTTCTTTTTTTAATTAATTCATTTATTTATGTACTTTTTTTAATTGGTGGACAGTGTGTTTTTCCAGGACCCATCAACTCTGAGTCAAATAGTTGTTTCAATCTAGTTGTGGAGGGCGCAGCTCTCAGTGGCCCGTGTGGGGATCGAACCGGCAACCTTGGTGTTATGAGCACTGCGCTCTAACCAGCTGAGCTCATCAGCCGCCCTGATATTTCTACTCTTTAGGTGCAGATATAACAGTAGTTTTAAAATTAGTTTGAAGTTGGTATTGACTGGTTGACTTTCCTAAATGTAGCATTTTAAAACTTTTCACGCCTGGACTCGACGTAGTTTTGGACCAGCCCCAGAATGAGGCAGAGCACCCGCTGTATCGCTCCGCCCTGATGTCTTGAACTTCAGCTTGCATTAACTTGGCTTGTCTCCTTAGGAAGATGCTTTAGGTCTTTCAGGAACGGGATCTTCTGCCTCTTCTGTTGGTGTTTTCACTTCACTGAAATGGTCGGTGGCTTTATTTCTCCGCACTTGGTATTGAGCACCCCTGGACAGAGGGGCAGACGTCCACTGCCCTCCGGCTTGTGTCCGAGCTGGGACTGTGTAGGACGGCATTGGCGTTGCCCTGACTCCAACTGCGATCCGGCTCACAGGCTCAGGCAGTGAGGGTGTCCGGGAATGCTGACTGGAGGGATTGGATTTAATCTTCTAAAAAGCCGGGAAAGCCAGGAATTATTTCATTTAGCGTCCTCTTAGAAAAGGGACCATTTTATCTTAAGAATAATAAACAGATCAAAGCTTACCAGTCTGAAAGTGTTCACTGCACTTATCCTCTGGAAAATTTTAAATAAAATCACACATTCTTCTTCACTAATAGGCACTGATAACTGTAGCGAAGACTTTGGTGCAAATAAAACACTTGAGTGATATTAAAATGTTAAAAAAGTACTTGGAGTATTTGTTAATAATCCTTAGCCAAAAATGATACCATAGCCTCGAGAGAGTAGGAAAAGAAACGTACGCACAGCTTGCGCTTGCCTGCCCGGCACATCCTAGTTCAGCTGGCAGATGCTACAAGACTAATTCTTGTGACTCTAAGACCTTCCATTAGCTGTCTCTCACTCCCTTCAAGCAAACAGCTTAGAAGGAGACAGTTGCCTGACACAGGCATCCCTGGGAACATCTTCAGGAATGAATTTGGTGCTTTCTCTCAGCGGTGTGCCTTTGTCCTTGCTTTCATTGCACAGTGATGGACTTTCTCCAACAACTGATCCTTTCCTATCTGATTTCCTCTCCTGCAGAAGAATTGGACGGTTCTTGTTAATGTTGATCTAATGAAGCACAATTACATGCTCTTCTTCCAGAGTGGGCCTGATAATCACGGGGCTGTTCATCTCTCAGGGGGGCCGCAGTGTTGCTGGCCATTGTGGTCAGTGTAGAGCTCTCCTGGTTTGACTTTGACCGTGTTTGTTTCTGTTTAAGCGTTGAACGAGATGGAGGACATGGTGCAAGACGATGGAGAGGTGGTGGCTGAGAGTGGACACGAGACTCCAGCTCACAGGCAGGCAGTTATTCCCGTGGATGGTGACGAGGAACAAGCAGGTAATCATGGGGCCTCCCACATCCATGGTTCTGAAACCTAGGGCCTGACTCTAATGAAGGAGGTAAAACACTGGATGACCCTTTTGTGTCATCACAGCTCATGATATGTTATAAGCTGTTAACTATTGAGGCCGGTATTATAGTGATGTCCTCCTTGCTGTATGTATCTTGTTGAAGTTTGGTTTTGATTTTTTTATAACTGCAGCAATTCCTCTTTTTATATGAGCACACACCTGTGTGTGTGTGTGTGTGTGTGTGTGTGTGTGTGTGT
>NW_017731940.1:137936-161158 GCF_001890085.2 Hipposideros armiger
CTGATAAAATATTCTGCTTGTCCTCCCTTCGTTTTGGTAGAGAGAAGGAGCAGTGACCAGATGAACCCGGTTTAGTAAATCGACTGAGATCTACTCTGCTGTTGGGTGACTCATGGCAGGCTATAGAGTCCAAAACCCTTAAAGATTACCTGATAGCACCCTACACTTGCCAGGCAGCAAAATTTAGTATTTCTTCAAAAGTTTGAATGTTTTGCTCAGGACCACTCAGCCAGGGATCAAGGAGCAGAACTGAAATTAGCAGAAAGTTCTCTCCCCCCTAGTCTGTTGGAAGGCTACCTTGTCTTTGAATTGAAAACACTTTAACTGCCCTTGTTTTAAGTGTCTTACGGATGCAGTCATTTACTCAACAAACACTGAGTGCCTCCTCTGTGCCAGGCATGGGCAGTGTAACAGGAAAAAGGCAAGGTGCCTTGGAGCTCACATTTTGTTGATGGAGCGAGTATCAGTCACTCTCCAGAGAGAAGTGGGCCATACGAGCTGAAAGTGTACAGTGTGTACTGCCAAGCAGATAGCACGTGTTTTACATCAATATCAATAAATAACCGGGCTGTAACATGCACGTGGCCTTTCAAGAACGTCTCTGAACTACATCCAGTGAGATAGACCTGTGCGCAGTGAAAGCGTGCAGAGCCCTCACCGGTCCCGTGGGGTCTGAGGTCCTCATTTCCTTTGCCTTCATTTGCACATTTGCAAAATTGGAAAAAAGGCTATTTTTTAGATGATTATTATGACTGTTATTTTTATGATTTTTAGGATGACTTATGGGACTTTTTCAAGTAGTGAAGGTTGTGAAGGTAGCACCATGTGATCTACTTGAATTTAATTAATCTAATTAAATTGAATCTAATTAATCATACTTAATGTTTATGTCAAATTTTAGAGTTAAAATGCTTTCACCGTGCTGATCCAAGTATATATTCCATTGAAACAAGCGATCAGGGAGGCTGCGTAGAGCCAAAGCATCTCTGTGAGCCCAGATGCCTGGAAACAGTGCTTTGAGTGAGAGTCTTTCTTAGGCAAAGAGTAACTGTTAGGCCTGTGCTTTTTGTTTTAGGACCCAGTGGTCTTCAGCGTGTGGTAAAGCCAACCCCAATTACTGTTCATGATTCAGAGAGTGATGATGAGGAAGACAGCCTAGAACTCCAGGAAGTCTGGATCCCTAAGAATGGGGCTCGGCGTTACTCTGAGCGCGAAGAGAAGACCGGAGAGCCCGTGCAGTCCAGGGAATTGTCAGGTGAGAGATTGTGTCGTACTCTGACCTGTGAGAGTCATGAGATCGGACACACTCGGCCTTTATGTAACGTGTCCCTATCACAGCGTGTGGTGCAGTTAACATCCCCTTACGAAATGTGACAGGAGATGAGAAAGGCAACAGCCCAAGGGAGAGGGGAGTCGGGCGGTGCTGTCCAGGGCACGTGTAGCCCAACAGTATTGTGGAATCAGGGCTCAGGGAAGAGCAGACACAAGGATTATGAATCCACAGCCTTAGGAAGTTGTGGCACGAGGGTCAGGGATTAGCATGGGGCCTGCACCTCGGGTCAGGGAAGGCTCCTAGTCATTTAGAGTAGGGAAGACAGACATTCCCCAGTGGGTAACCTGTCCAGCTGTGCTCAGTGAATGTCGGTGGCTAGTTTGGGGCTTGAGGGAGTTCTTACCATCCCTTATCTCCCTTTAAATTTAGCCAACAGCCTTCTGCCATTTGCCTCACCAAGAAACTATCTTAACTTTTAGGTTCATACTTCTTCCTAGTCTTTCCTTCTTTTATGTTTCTCAGAGCCATGTGCTTGCCACTTTCCACAAAGGATGGGGTTTCTAAAAACTGTCCACTCATGTTTCCTTGGGTACCCTACTCCTTACTATATTTCAATGTTCAGTATTCATTTCACACTGAAACTGAAATATAGATATACTTCTGTGTATGGAAAGCTCAGTTCTTTAGACTTGGAATAATTTACTAACCATTGACTGATTACTCAATTCTTATTTTATTCCTCTCAAGAAATTCAGATATCTTTACATTGTGGTTGAAAGGCACTTTTATGGAAACTAACATTTAGGAAAAGTAATATGACCAGCTGACTAACCTAATGTTTTCCAGAAAGTTCAATTTCTGAATTTAGAAACTGGACCTTCTGTTAGCCAGACAAAACTTTATTTGTTTAAGTATTCCTTTATATATTGATGGAGCCTTACTGTGCCGCAGGTCCTGTGTTAGGTGCCGTGAGGGATACAGAGATGAGTAAGTCACGATCTCTCTAGGGAACCTCTAGTCTCATTGAAGAGTCAGGTCAGAAACATGTAATGATATCACAGGGGATGTACTGCAGTAGGTTTGGGGTGGGGGTGCAGAAGAGATGAACAGAGGCCCCAGGCTGAAGGATTGCTAAGAACAGGCCCCGAGGGAGCCAGGCAGGGCTATGGACCGGCAGAGACGTTCGGGCGGGGCAGAGGATGCAGGTAGACTGGACAAGACTGGGAAGTTAGTGTGCAGTTAGAGCATGGTGAACCTTGAAGGCTGGGCGAACAAGTATGAACCCGGGAGGCACTAGGGAGCCGCAGAGAATTTTTGAGCAGCTGAGTGATGTGGTCACCATTATACCTTAGGAAAACTAGTGTACATTGTTTCCTGTTCCAGATTTACTCTTGCCTTTTGTCCAGAATTTGTACTGAAACCTTTTCTTTTCCTCGGGCCATTCTTCTTTTTCTATAAGCAGTAAGTGGAAAAGGCAAGACTCCACTTCGAAAGAGGTACAACTCCCATCAGATGGGCCAGTCGAAGCAGTTTCCCCTCGAGGAAAGCAGCTGTGAGAAAGGCTGTCAGGTCACCAGTGAGCAGATCAAAGCCGATATGAAAGCAGCTAGGGATATTCCTGAAAAGAAAAAAAACAAGGATGTTTATCCCAGCTGCAGCAGCACCACCGCCAGCACAGTGGGAAACTCCAGCTCACACAGCCCTGCTTCTCAAAGCCCTGACTTTGTAAGGACGGTGAACAGCGGCGGCTCTTCCGAGCCTAGCCCTCCAGAAGTGGATGTGTCCAGGCAGTGTGTCTGCTCCCCCGCTGGGTCAGAGGACTCTGAGGCCATGGAGGAGGGAGATGCAGAGAGTTCTGTCTGCCCCAGATGCTGCTGTCACAGGCCCCAGGAACCCCAAAGGAGAACTAGCAGGTGTTCTGATGAGGAACGTCCTTCAACCAGCCGAGCCTGTGTTGTGAATGGCCCGGATGGTACGAGATCCGCCTTTTCCTTTAGGACTCTGCCACAAGGGGGGTCTTCAGGCCCAGCACATGATGAGAGGACTAATGGGAGTGGCTCTGGGGCTACAGGTGAGGACAGGAGGGGGAGCTCCCAGCCTGAGCGCTGTGACGTGCAGTCTAATGAAGACTACCCTCGGAGGTCCCTAACAAGGGCCAGGAGCAGACTGTCCCATGTACCGCTGGTATCTGAGTCAGGTATGACAATGCTGCCAGGCTTAGCCACCGCAGGACAGGACTCGAGAAGGGCGTTCACTCATTCCATAAGTTTGCTTACATAAAGCCAGTTGGGCAGACTGACTTCTATGTTGGGGTTCTGTGATCAGACAGATTTGGAGCTCATGTTCAACAGTGGTGGGGGGCGGGGAGGGCATGTAAAATATCCGAACGAAAAAAACTCAGAAAGTTAAGTTTCTAAGAAAAATATAACTGTGTATTGGCCCTAACTACAATGCTGATTCTGATGTCTTAAGTCCCAGTAGATAAACTGCTCCCATGTCACGCTTAGGGAAGTCTTAACCGTTAGTGAAGTTTTAAACTGTAGCCAAAAGATGACCTGAAGTTGCTGGGGCTGGGGGAACATGTCATATGGGTATCCCCCAGTATCTGCCTCTGCAGTACTGAGTAATTTTTTCTGAAGTATAGTTTTGCTTCCAGTTAGGTTTGCTAGGACATAAGCCGGTAAGTACCTAGTTTAGCTGAGAATTATTTTGGTGAAGATATATTCAAAATATATAAATCTGTATGTAATTTCATTAATATTGTAATGCGTATGCCATGGCATTGGGTTGGATGGGGGTGAGCACATTTCTTAATCATAATTCTGTTTATGTATCTGACCTTATTTTTAAGCCCTCTCTTCTGCCTTTAAGTCATGTGCACCTGTCAATGAATAATAATATATTTTAATTTTATGCAAGTCTCCCTCAGTTTCAAAATCAGCCCCAGAACAGATTCCATACTTTTTATATGTTAAATAGATATGATTGGATCATGTGGAGTTAAACTAACAAAAATAAGCTTTCATAAGATAAATGTGAGAACTTAAGTATGCGCTAATCATCATAGTAGCATAAACCTGTGAGTTTTATTTGATGATTTATTATGTTTTGCAAACATTAGTCCTGTCATCTGATGAAAATACTTTTTCTAGCTTAAAGTTTAAATGTTTTATGATAATTTTTATACATAATCTAAAATTTACCATTTTTAGCCATTTTAAAGGGTACAGTTCAGTGGCTTTAAGTATGTTCTCAGTGTCATGCAACCATCACCACCATCCAGCTGAACTTTTTCACCGTCCCTAACTGAAACTGTACCCATTAAACAGAAACTCCCTGGTTATACAGAAACTCCCCACTGTGACACCTTTCGTTGCAGGTTTTTTTCATGTTTGTCAGGTCAGATGTATGTGTTTGCCTTTACAATTTTTTTCTTTATTTTTATGCTGTGGAAGGCCTTCCTTATGCCAGGTTCAGATAATTGTTCATCTCTTCTCATTCTTTGATTTATTTGTTTATTTCATTTTAATTCTTTATTTTAACCTGTGATAATTAACTTCATTTGTTTTATTTTCAAGTTGTCTCTATACTATTTATTGACATCTATTCTTATGTCATTATTTTGAAGTGCTGTTTTGCCATGTGCCTTAGATATCCTTACGTTTATCTCTGGGCATTCTATTCTGTTCCAGTGCCCTGTCCTCTTTCATTATGCTTTGTCAAAATTTCCTTGGCTAGTCATACATTTATCATTTATTTTTATAGTTGTATTTTATAATAACTTTGTCAAGCTCTAAAAACAAATCTTCTTGGTTTTTGTTTGGAATCTATTGCATTGATCCACTGAAAAGATTATTGTCATTTTTGCAGCATTGAGTCTTCCTCTTTAGAGACTATTTTGTCTCCAATCTGTCTTATGTCTCTTGGTAAGGTTTTATAGTTGTTACT
Organism: Hipposideros armiger; assembly: GCF_001890085.2. Classification (NCBI taxonomy): domain Eukaryota; kingdom Metazoa; phylum Chordata; class Mammalia; order Chiroptera; family Hipposideridae; genus Hipposideros; species Hipposideros armiger. The sequence goes on from NW_017731940.1 coordinate 143,158, forward strand.
GTTTTGGAGGGTTGGTTTTGTTTTGTTTTTCTTTTTAACATAGATCTTTCCTATTAACCATAGGAGGCTGTGATTTCTTTTTTGCCTTGTGTTCTATCCCCTTTCTTATTTCCTTCTGATTTGTTTCATGACTAGAACTTTTTCTTCGGTTAAATAGTTCCCTAGAATTTTTTTGAAAAATCTCATGCAGTGCTTTTTACTTTTTTAGGTGTATTACATCCGTTACCTTGTAATTTCACTTTCCAATTTGAGGAGACTTCTCATGTATGTAGCTAATGTGTCTATAGTAGGTAAATTATTTCCTAATATTTATTAAACAGTACAAATGTCCATGTATTTTTAGCAACAGCTTTTCTGGAAAGATGTCAAAGTGCTGATTTTAATATTTTCCTGATCTCTTTTAGAAAGAAGAACAAGTTATTTGGGTGGCTTTTAACTTGTTATTTTTAATCTAGCATGTTTTTGATATCTATTCACCATCCTGCTTTAAAAATTTTGAGGAGAAAAATCCAAACTGATAAAGGAACAGACTTGATTAAGTGTTATGGATTTTTTTTAAATCACTTTAAAGAAAACATTTGAAGTTTTTATTAGTTTTTAATTTATGGCCTTGTGTTAAAACCATGTTAGAAGCTAATATAGTTATTTGTCTTGTGAGTTCCGATTTTGGGAAAAAATACCTGTAAGTTCTTTTTATCGTCATTGTATAATACTTTATAATATCACAAAAATAACTAATTGGATCGTCAAAGAATAGCATTTAAGATTAATATGGTGTGGTTCTCATAAATACTAACCACCTTCCCTGACACCCAAGACTGGACCAGTCTGCTTTTCTGTGTTTCTGTGGCATCTTCTAATGTTAACCGCCCTATGTTGTAATTCCGTGTTTTACTGTCTGTCTTCCCAATAGACTATGAGCTCCGTGAGGGCAGGGACAGTGTCTGCTTGCTCACCATTGTAGCCCCAGCTTCTAGCACAGTGTCTTACATGGTATGGGGCTCAGCGAGTAATTGTGAACTTAATAAGTGGTAGGAACCATCATCTGAGGTATGTTGATGCCGGTGGATATATGAACTCACTAAGAATTGTCCCTAGAAAGATTAATTGTCCCTAAACAAGGAGGGAGGCAGAAGAAAATAACAAACAGATGAACTCTGTTTTCCTTTTACATTGGGAAGTTTTTGATTTTCAAGGTTACCGACATACGGAGTGTGACTTAGTTTTATAACTTTTCTTAGAAAACATAAGCCGCCAATTTGGGTACTCTGGAGAGCCGGACATTTAACTTTGAGCCCCATATTCTGATGGATTAAAGGGGAGGGGAGAGAGCAGTCCAGCAAGGTGAGAAGTTTGAAAATTGGATCATAAAGAGAATGCTAATAGAAGAACTCTATCGTGAAGGAATGGAAACAGACCTGCAATTTGTGTTTGTTTTCATTTTAGTGATATGGGGACAGGGAACCAGGGCCTATATTATTTGTTGTAACAAGTGTGTGGATTTTGTCTGTTATGTGAAATGTGCTGCCTTTCAAAGATTCCCTGTCAGTGAAGATAATTAGATTGTGCACAAAGTTCCTTCAGGAATACTGTGGGAGGAGGCCTTCAGTGGGTTACCTAGATCAATGGTTTTCATGTTTTTCCAGAACCCCAGGGTTTTGCTTAGGTTCCCGTTCCTTGGAGGAAGTTTGATGGGTAGAAAACGCTTGGGTTCTTTTTTCAGCTTCAACTGAAGCAGCCACTTTCAATTGTTTTGCATAGTAAGGTTTCACAAAGCCTTAAATAGCGGAGGAAAGGTTCTGGTATGTAAAGAAGTGCTAGGCCTAGATCTCCAGAGTTCCCATCTAATCCTAAGCCTTTGGGAATTTGCAGTATTTGCATCTGGCTTCCCTATCTTTCTTAGTAATCTTTCATGTTTGAAGTTAGAGAATTACCAAGTGGGAAGAGCACTATGGCAGGATTTAATTCATGAAGGGTAATATTATTTCATTCAGTATATGCTTTGCTGCAGAATGATTATCAAAAATGAGGACAGTGACTTCTACTGCCTTGTCTTAAACTATGTATGCTCTTAAGTTTTAGAGATGAACTTAGAACTTGTATTTAAAATCATATTTGCTTTTATAATTAAACGGTAATATTGCACAACAATATTAATAAATGAGTTAGCGCCTTACTAATTTGGGTTTGGCAGTTAAAAGATTGCAGGTTTTCTAGCGTAGTGACTGGCACCAGATTTCCTGGTTCTGACTCCTGGTTCTACGACTTACACTTTTGGAAGTATTTTACCTTCCTATGTGTGAGTCTCCTAACTTGTAAAAATAAGGAGAATAATTAATCTATCTCAAAAGGGCTGTTAGAGGGATTAAGTTAGTTTAATACAAATGAAACCCTTCGAAAAGTGCCTGATACACAGTAAGTGCTCAGTAAATATTTGCTATTACTGTCATTTCACTTATATATCTGTGCTGCATTCATTCATTCAGTGAATGTTGAGTGCCATTCATTTCAATAAATGTTCATTTTCACTCATTGCTAGTAGTTGACATTGATACAAAAAGGAAATAAGATGGTGGTGTTGCCTTCAAGGATCTTTTAGTTTAAATGGAGAAACAAAGCAAGTATACAGGGAATTAGAGAGCCATGTATGTGTGGGATCCAGGTGATTTGTTAGAGCAGGTAGCGCTTGAGATGGTCTTTTCAGGGATGTTTAGTGTTTCAAACAGTGAAGTCAGGAAAGGTGTCTGGGCAAGGAGCTAGAATGGCGAATGGCTTGCGAGGCTTTGGCAGTGGGAGATGACTAGGCTGTGGTGTGGAATAAAATTGAGGAGAGGTGGGGCTAAAGCATGGCTCCAAATGCCAGGCATTGACATGCATTCATGACGCAGTCGTCGATAGTTTAAAGTTGTTTAGCAGGACATTGGTGAGCTTCACCCATCGATAGTATTTAGGACAGGTGGAATGACTAGTGATTGGGAATGTTAATTAGAGTGTTGGAATGGCCCAGGGATGAGAAGGGATGTTATGTTTGATGTAGAGATGGTTGAGATAATGAAAGGTGATCTTGTTTTGGAACAGTCATTATGAAATAGGGGTCTTATATCCCTTGGGGAACCCAGTCATAGATTTGAGAGTTGCCTTGGTGGGGTTTATACACATGCAATTGAATGTACTCTCTTGAAGGAAAGAAAGCAAGGCTAAAATTTGCATTTTCTTCTTGCTTTTTCTAGAGGTTGCCAAAACAAAACCACGTCATGCCATGAAGCGGAGGCGGACGGCAGATAAGTCCACCAGCACCAGTGATCCTGTGATTGAGGATGACCACGTGCAGGTGAAGGACAAATCCCTCTTACCTTTCAGTCCAGCCAAGGTCCTGAATAACATCAAGGAGCTAAAATGCCCATCTTTACGTAGTTTCTTTGCCCTAAAGAAAAGAAATGGGTAACAGTGGCTTCTCATTTGTGCCAGTAAAAAATACGTAAGCTTTAAAAAAAAAGTACAGAGATCTCTAACTTAAACTTTTTTTCCTCGTAGGTCCTAGTACTAAAATCCAAAAATCTTGTTGGAGTCACTATGACCAACTGTGGAATCACAGATCTAGTGCTAAAAGACTGTCCCAAAATGATGTTCATCCATGGTATGTATTTAGGCCCGTGGCATACGGGAGCATCAGGAGCGAGTTGACAGAATTAAGGACTCATAAATACTTCAGTAACATCACTGAGTGCTTTTTTTAAAGGAATTATGTTGGATGATTTCTAGTTCTGTCCTAGTTCTGTAGTTCTCACATCATTACTCTGTAGTATCTGTGAGGGACCACGTACAGAGACTAGGTCCACCCTTTAAAATAGCGTCTTCTCCAGTTTCCTCCAAATGATAATAGCTTCCTGACCTGATAGGCAGAACAACAACGTGTATGGGCTTTGGAGCCAGATCGACCTCAGCTTGAATCCTGTCTCTGCCATTTGCTAACTGTGTGTCGCTGGCCAGGTTTGGTGTGGAAATGTCTTTGGGGACAAATGGTGACCAGGCCTTAAGCGCTTACCTGCCCTGGATTAGATTAACGTGATTAATCCTCACCTCAATCCAGGGCACATTATTAGTCCAAGTCCCACTTTCCTTTCTCGCCCCATTTCTCCCTCATTGCCAGTCCCATCGGCTCCCACAGTCTACATTCGCGTGTTTAACTTGCACCCTGCCCGTCCGTCATTCACACATTTGCTTATGAATACATTTATCTCTGAAAAATAGTAGGGTGTGATTTTGTGTGAGCTTTGAAAATTTGAGATACATAGTATTATATTTTGCCGTGTATAATGCGCACTTTTCTGCATGAGTTTAAAAGTGCAGTAATAAATAAATAAATGTTAACATTTCTTTATAAAAAACAAGTGCCTAAATATAAATAAATAAGTTTGAATTAAAAAATTAAAACAAAAGATTTTTTTTTCCCTGAAAGTTTGAGCCAAAAACATGGATGCACATTATACATGGGAAAATACAATATGTCCTGTACATGATGTTTTTATTTTTCCATTTTCACTCAAAATTATATTTTTGACACCTATCCATGTAAAATTATGAAGACCTGAATCTTTCCTTACCTTGGGCAAGTTATGTGTTCTCTGTGTTCATTATTTTTTCAGTCTGTAAAGTATGCATAATTATGTGTACCTTGTAAAGCATTTGTGAAGGTTGAATGCAGTGATTGATATGTGTATGTGTGTGTATACGTACATACATACATACATACACAGACCCAGTAGAGGAGCTTACCTTCATAAAAGCCTAATAAATGTTAATTTGTATTAGTATTGCAAAAAAATCTTTAGGGGCTTTCTTTTCTTGGCACTTCTTCTATGATACTGATAGTAAACAAAACTAGGAAATCCTTATCAAACATTTTATCATAAACTAGGAGAATCCCAGAAAGAAGAGATAAAACTGAGATTTAAAGGAGGCTGGCTAGATCACTGGTGTATTTACAGAAATACAGGCAGGTGAGCCATTCATTAAAAGGAAGGATTAAATAAATTAAAAAACTAGATTTAAACACTTACCTTTCTCCTGAATTCTAGAAACCATCAGACCTAGGGCCCCAGTTTACCCTTAAGAAGTGGCACTTTGCTCCATTCCAACTAGCGAGGTCTTAAAATATCTAATAAATGACTGTCTCCTCCTGGAATTTCCTCTTAAAACAGGGGCCTTCAAAATCTCAGAGATTATAACAGCAGGGGCACCCGGCCCAGCGGAAGGCAGCTCTAAGAGCCTTCAGCCTGTCAGTGCTCTGCCCGGGGGTCTGAGAATCTATCTAACCCTCAACCTCAGGCTCGGCTGGTTGACGCCTCATTCCTTTCTGTACTCTGAGCTCTGAGAAGCTGACTGGTTTTCACTTCTGCACTTGACTCTGATGATTCTCCCCATATCTTCTCTGACCTAGTGATGGATCACATGGCCTCAGGCCAGCCTTTTGGCCCTTAAACCAAATCATTAGCTCCCTGGGACCGAGGACCTTATCTAGCAACAGAGGTCCCTTATCTAGGGACAGAGGTGTCCTTAGTCCTCTGTCCCTAGACACCATCTGACTAAGTTAATGGCAGTGAGATGACTAAATGAGATTAGAATTGACCTGAGCCACATCTGGTTTTACAGCTGAGAACCACTGAGCCCTTATGCCACCTACTCCTCTCTCTCCCTCCTTCGCTGTCCCCAGCAGAGCTTACCCTTTCTCTGGCCACAGAAGGGAAATGAGTCTGAGAGCCAGGAGACTTGCTTAGTGTTCACACATCAAGGTTAGTTACAGGGCCAGGTTGCTCAGGAAGATAATGACATTTGGGTCCAGATGTACCGAACATGTCTTTCTGGAATGTTGAAAAGATCGGGCATATCGGCCTACAGTTTTATAATGTCTTCCTTCTGATTCTCTCTCTTGAGTTGGACTAGTTGAAATCTATGATAAAAATTAAATCAGATTGAAATTTGAAACTTAAAAAAAGGAAGGGGACATTTTTCTGAACTTGTTACACTGTTGCAGTATTTAATATTTCACAATTACTTCATTATCCCACGTTTTCTATTTTAAAGAGGAAAAATATTGAATCATGTTTCAGATCAGCACTTTCCATAGAACTCCTCTGCAGTGGCGGAAATGTTCCATATCTGCACTGTTTGATATGTTAACCGCTGGCCACATGTGACTGCTGAGCACTTGAACTGTGGCTAGTGCCTGAGGAACTGAATGGTTCATTTCATTACATTTTAGTTTAATTAAATTTAAGTAGCGACAGGTGGCAAGTGCCTACCACATTGGGCTGTACAAGTTTAGACCAAAGTATCCAAATATTTCTGGGTCTTTTTTTAAGGGTCTGCTTTTAAACCCATGATAGGAATTAAAATGAGCTCTGTTTATTTCCTGTGGATGAATATAAGATAATATATGTAACTTATTTCAGGTTGACGTGAACACTACCCATAAAATTATATAATTTAATAGCAACCATCATTTATTTTTTTTTCAGTAAGTATTTCCTAAGCAGTTCCTATGTTTGGGCAAGTCATTCTGTGGGACTTGGGTTCCTTACCAGTAAATTCTTAGGTAGAAAAAGGTGCCTTAACAGCCCTCCTAGCATGTGGGTGACCACCTTCTTTTGAATAGGACAAATTCACATTTTCAGATTATTTTGATAACTGTCAGCTGTACTTTATGATAGTACATGACCTTTGTTAAGGATGTTTATTACGTATGCAGTATATTATGCTGGTAAAAGTTGGGCCAGTCCTCCAAAGATGATTCCAAATAGACTATACACTGCTCTCTTATTTTGCATAAGTTATTTGTAGAGCTTACCATTGTTTTCATTTTGTAGCTACCAGGTGCAGGGTACTGAAACATTTAAAAGTAGAAAATGCGCCTATTGTAAACCGATTTGACTATGCACAGTGCAAGAAACTGAACATGGATCAGGTCCTAGACCAGATACTCCGGATGCCTCCTGAGAGAAACCGCATCATATACCTACGCCCAATGCAGCAGGTACTGAGCTCCGCCCCTTCCTGGTGACACATGTATTGCAGGGACAGTTTTTCTTAGTCTTCAGCCTTTTTGGACTTGGCTTCTATTCATTTGCTCAACCTATAGGGATGATCCTTTACATTCTACAGCGTTCTTTGAACCAAGCTAGACTACCTTGCCTATCTTCCTTAATGCTTCTCTACTAGATTTTTGTGGGGTTTTAGCAAGTTTTATGACAGAGGGTAGTTGTTATTCAGCAAGTTTTCATACTTATTAAAAGTTACCTGTGGTTCAGAGCAAAGACTGGTGTCAGACTGCCTGATTCAAACCCTGGTTCACTGACCTCGAGGAGATGACCTAACTTCTGTATCTTAGCTTCTTCATCTGTAAAATTAGAAGAATAAAAACGTACAGTTACTGTGATGGTTAAATTAATACATGTGCAGTGCTAGAACAGTTGTTGGCACGTAGTAAGCAACCATGATAGCCGCTGCTGCTATTCATTATTATAAGAATAAACATTTTATTGCACCTATATGAATATAGATTAGCTGAACCTATTCTGGTAATCATTTCACAGTATTGGTCAACCAAATCAACACACCTAGTATGCCTTAAGTTTACATAGTGATGTATGTCAGTTATTTCTCAAACAACAAAATAAAAAGAGTGAACGTTATATGTAAGGCTCTACTTAATTGCAAAAGAAAGTTTAAAGGAAATATTAAACCTTTGTAGTCAGTGTTTGCACCTGGCCCCAAAAGAGTAATTTCGACAAACAGATTGTTTGCTGAGTGCCCTTAATGTGTTGGGGCTGAAAAGTACACAGCACATCATCCTTCCCTTGAGCAGTTGGTCTTTCCGAGAAGGCGGCAGATGTGAATGCCGTGGAGATGGTAGAGTGGATTTCCTAAGTCGAGCTAGGCAGAGGGTATTCGTGAGAAGAGAGCAACGTGAACACAGGTGGCAAAGAGGCAAGGCGCTAGAATAGGCAGCAGTCCAGTTTGAACAGGGGAGACGGTTCTATACAGCCGCAGGTCAGTAATGCATTTAGCACCTAAATCTGTGAAGAATATGCCCAGAAGCGGATTCCTGGGATCTGTGACCTGGTTCCGATTCTCTGATTTAATGGACATTTGTATAATAGGAACATGTCAGTTACTGAGCTTGTTGGATGGAAGAGTTTGCTAAGCCTCACAGCGTCGCAAGCTGTGTTCAGGGCTGAATGTGACTATTTGATTTTCAAATCAGCCAAAGATTTTAAAACGCAGATCCCCGGGGAAGATTATTCAAGCTCTCAGAGATAGATGTCTTAAGGCATTCTCTTCCTTTCCCAAAGCCCTCTCTATGATGTCTCTCGCAGGTGGACACACTGACGTTGGAGCAGAAGCTGTTCAGCGGGCCCTACCCCTATCACATCTGCATTATCCATGAGTTCAGTAACCCTCCCAACGTCCGGAACAAGGTGCGCATTCGCAGCTGGATGGACACTATAGCAAACATCAATCAGTAAGTAAGGCCATTGCAGTCATATCCTGTTGCAAGGGCTCCCAGAAACAAATCCTAATGATTCTTTCTTTTAAATGATTTCACTGGGCTTTTCAGGCACTGAAACATATCAAATACAACATAAGTGAAAGTCTTGAGGGAATGAGGACTTAAAACTAAAAACGTGTTTTTGTAACTTATTTTCAGACATAAGAAAAATTCCAGGAACAGATTGTACACATACATTTGACTTCATCCCTTTACCCTTAGGGTATGAAAAACAGGTGAATTAAAGACCTTCAAACTGTGATGCTTTACATCACCAGGAAACTGGGTTTTTTGTGCATTTGTTAAATAAACAATACATATAGCACCTTGTACACACAAGACATTTGATTAGACAGGGGCTTTCTTTCTTTACCCAATAGGATTTTGAAGGTAGCGAAGAAAGTAATTTTGACCTGACTGGATATGTACTCTAGTTTGAGCGTATCCTTCTTCCGTTAGGTACTTAATGTTTAGTTGGAGATGCTCATCAGAATCTAGGCCAGACAGTTTTGACAGTTCGTTTCCACTGCACAACCTAGCATTATTTCCAGTTTTGTAATTTTTATTTAATTTTTCTTTTTGCTTCCAGAGAGCTCATTAAGTATGAATTCTTCCCTGAAGCCAAACGAAGTGAAGAAGACTTAAAGAAATACCCCAAGTACCCCTGGGGAAGAGAAATTTATACTTTAGAAGGTGAGTATTTACAGATGGTTGGAAAGCTAAGCAGCCGTAACTAACTAGATGGAGAGACATGTCTTACGGACGACAGGAACGGGAGCCTTACAAGTCATCAGAATAATGGGTATTTTGAATATCTGTGGGTAGCGGCAACCAGATGACTCCTATTCTCCCTCCATGTGTCATTACCATCTCTAAAATAATCAGAAGCAGTGTTGAAACACAAAAAGTAGAAGAAAATTAAAACGTGCTATAGTTGGAGAGTTGGAAGTGACTTGAGGGCACCTGTCCCAGCCTTTTTGTTATACAGAGGGTGCCACAAAAACGTTTACACATTTTAAGAAAGGAAAAAAACTGTATATAAAATTGTAATACTCAATATATACCAATAACAAAAGATGAATACAAGTCACATTTAACTTCTGCAATTACAAGAGGTGCTCAAAGTGGTTACTATCAGCATAATTTTAATGCAGTTTTTTCCATTCTTAAAATATGTATACATTTTTTTGGCACCCTCTCTCTCTCTCTCTCTCTCTCTCTCTCTATATATATATATATATAGAGAGAGAGAGAGAGAGACTGAGGCTTAATGAAAGCAGAGAATGCCCACGATCACGTGACCAAGCAGTGGCAGAGCTAGAATTGGAACCTGCATCTCCCGATGCAGAGCTTTTTCGGCCATGAGGGATGAAAGCACATTTTACATCCTGCTACAAAAGACCGCCTATTTGGTCCTGTGGTTACTTACACACCAGCAGCACTGTTAATCTGTCTTCTTCTTTGAGGTGTTGTGGATGGCGCACCGTACTCCATGATTTCTGACTTCCCTTGGTTAAGATCACTGCGGGCAGCAGAACCCAACAGCTTCGCCAGATACGATTTTGAAGATGATGAAGAAAGTAATTATGACCTGACTTGATTTATAGTCTCTAGTTTGAGTATATCCTACTGTGTTAGATATTTCTATCTTGTTTGAGAGTTAGAAGCAGTGCAGCTTCTAAGTCACTTCCAGTATAAATGTGTTCATTTGCTTTTCGTTATTGTTTGGTTCTCCCCTACAAAAAAAAGCTCTACGCTTGTACAGTAATCAGTTGACCTACCACGGACATATGGAGGTTGGTGGGAAGGATTCCTTTAGACAGATTTTCCTACCTACTTTTTTTTATTACCTACATGTTTATAATTTTGTTACTCTTTATTTTCAACTATATTGTTTCAGATTGGTTCGTTATGCTAATTATTGTTTTGCTACTTACAAGCAGCTTTTAGCATATGTATTGCAACTTATGATGTAGGTGTAGATATTTGGGGAGAAACGTGAAAGATATTTTGAATATAGTTTAAGTGTTAGCACACTTGAATATCCATTTGTAGGATGTTTTGAAAAAATAGTTTATGAGGGCCTTCTGGTCAAGATGGCAGGTAGGTAAACGCTGTGCTAGCCTCCTCCCACGACATGAAAATTACAACTAAACTACAGGACAACTATCATTGAGAATCACCTGAAGTCTAGCTGAACCAAAGCCTACAAATAAGGACATACATTAGAATGGTTAAAGGTTAAAGACAGAGAGAATCTTAAAAGCACAAAGAGAAAAGCAGTTTGTTACCTACAGGGGAGCTTCTATAAGAGTATAGAAGTTCTATAAAAGTTTCTCAACAGAAACTTTGCAGGCCAGAAGAGATTGGCATGAAATATTCAAAATAATGAAAAGCAAGGACCTACAACTAAGATTACTGTACTGAGCAAAGCTATCATTTAGAATCGAAGGACAGATAAAGAGCTTCCCAGGCAAGAAAAAGCTAAAAAAGTTCCTTACCAGCAAAGCAGTATTACAAGAAATGTTAAAGGGGCTTCTTTAAGAAGAAGAAGAGAAAAGATCAAAAATAGAAGAATAAAATGGCAACAACTACATATCTATCAACAATTACTTTAAATGGATTAAATACTCCAGTCAAGACAAAGTAGCTGAATGGATAAGAAAACAAGACCCTTACATATGCTGCCTACAAGAGACTCACTTCAGGTCAAAAGACACACACAGACTGACAGTAAAGGGTTGGAAAAAGATATTTCATGAAAATGGAAATGGAAAAAAAAAAGCCAGAGTAGCAATACATGTACCAGACAAAACAAACTTTAAAACAAAGGCTGTAACGAGAGAAAGGACCCAGTAATCCCACTGCTGAGTATTTATCCACAGAAACCCAAAACACTAATTCTAATAGACATAGGCATCTATATGTTCATTTCAGCATTACTTACAATAGCCGAGATATGGAAACAACCTAAGTGTTTATCGATGGGTGAATCTAAAGATGTGATACATGTGTGCAATGGAATATTATTCAGCCGTGAAAAGGAAAGAAATCTTACCTTCTGCAGCAACATGGATGGATGTAGAGGGTATTGTGCTGTGTGAAATAAGTCAGAGAGGGACAGATACCATATGATTTCCCTTATATGTGGAATCTGAAAAACAAAATAACCCAACACAACAGAAACAAACTCATAGATACAGAGAGCATTTGATGGTTGCCAGATAGGAGTGAGGGTTGGAGGAGTGGATGAAAAAGGGGAAGGGATTATGAATCAAAAATTGGTAGTTACAGAACAGTCACAGGGATATAAAGTAAAGCATAGGGAATATAGTAATATTGTAATATAATAATAATGTAATAACTGTATGGTGCCGTAAGTTATATAAATGACTAATCACTATGTTGCATACCAGAAACTAATATTGAATGTCAACTGTAATTAAAAAATAAAAAATTATTAAAAATATATTTTTATGAGGAAATGGATTTCAGAAGCTGCATGTACATGTGTAGAACTTAACCTCTCTGGTTCATTTTCACCTCAGGCCCTTAACCATGTATGTTGTCTTAGGCATCAAACATGGTGTATAACTAATCTGATGGGGACCCATTCCCTGAACTGTACACATACCAATGGCATTGCATTATATAGGCATGTCTCAAGGGCTGGCTTAATCAGGTGTCTTCCCAGATGGTTCTGACAATCATGCCTGTTTCCCCTTTTCTTTCTAATTTCCAAGGTACTATCTATGCCCCTCGAAGGAAAGGGCAGCTGTCTGCAGACATCTGTATGGAAACAATAGGAGAAGAAATTTCAGAGATGCGTCAGATGAAGAAGGGTGTGTTTCAGCGAGTGGTGGCAGTTTTTATCCACTATTGTGACGTCAATGGGGAGCCAGTTGAAGATGACTACATCTGACCCGTCCCTCCTACGTTCCAGCTCTTCGGGCAGAAAGCCACGGGGGCATCCAGCTGCCAGCAAGCGCCACCAGGACTCGGGGCACGCAGCTGGAGGCCCTGGCTCAGCTTGGAATATAGGAACTATCTAAGGAACATTGAAGTTGTATACAAAGATTTGTACATAGAGGAGATATACAGACACTTCCTAAGTACCAACTTTATATCATATGTTTATACAGTTTAATTTAAAAATTCATTTTAATGAAGGCAGATAATTGGAAAGAGTTCATTTTTCCTGACTTAGTTCTTAAAGTGTCACTTTTTGGCTGAGCCTCCATTTACTATATTCTTAATGATCACTGTCATCCCCTTAAATCTGTGCCTTTTTCTTCTCGAGCGAAGCAGTTTGAGTAAATCTGTTGAAGAGTCTTTGTGTCTTGTGTGCTTTTTTGGTTACTATTAAAACACAGACTAAACCCTATAGTCAGAAGTGGCTGTATGTTTCTGTACAAAATTGTGGTTCTTTTTTTCTCTTGGTATTATAGTTACCATACTTTTTAAAAGTCAAATAAAAAGACTCATGAATTAAAAAAAAACAAAAAACTGAGTTTGAGGGGGAAATGCAAAAGTTTCCAAAGCATTTCAGATTATTTATTTCCACATTCAATTGTGTATATGCTTTATCTTGAATATAAAAATAAAAATTTGTTAAAAACTTTTTTCTTGCCTTGGACCTGAATCCCTCTTTAAAGAACAGTAGCAGGGCTGGCCGAGTGGCGCGATGGTTAAGAACTGGCTTGGGACACCAGAGGGCCCCGGTTCGGATCCCACATATGAGGGCCAGTGACACTGCCCTCCACAGCTAAGATGCTGAACAACAGCTCAACCTGGAGCTGGGCTGCAGTGAGTCGCCTGCGACGGCGTAGGCTGCAGCCCCTGTGGCAGTGGGTTGCCATGGGCTACCGTGTGTAGCCAGCAGCCAGCATGAGCGGCCAGCAGCCGCCATGAGCAGCCGTCCAGAAGCCAGCGACTGATCTGCCTCCCCCAGGAAGAGCGCAATGATGGTGCCAACTTGGGCCAGTGAAGCAACATCCTCCACAACTAGACTGAAGAACAAAACGACAGCAATTTGTCTGTTCCCCTTCCCCCAATTCCCCAGCGCTGTTCCCATCCCCCAATTCCCCAATAAAAATCTTTAAAAAAAAGAGAAGCCAATACTATACAGAAAAAGAAGGTGTAGAGTTCATCTAAGATTCCAACACAATCCACTTTCTGATCTCTTTTTAAAGTTCTGCGGCTGTAAGATGTTCAACTCACAGAACTGTACATAATGGAACACTGGAAACAGCAGAGCTTCCCAGGATATGTGGTCATCAGGAGGTGGCCTCTCTCCTTTCTCAAAAGCTAAAAAACAACACAAAAAACTTCTAGGGCACTGATCGCTCCAGTATTAGCGTTACCAGGTCAAGAGCAAGCAAAAGCCTTGCAGCCGCAACACCTGTGTTTGAGGGTCAGCTTTTGCCATTTACCAGCTGAGTGACTTCAACAAATTGCTTAAACTGAAGGTCGGGGGGGAAAAATCACGTAAACTTTTCAAATATAGCCGTGCTGCATAACGACATTTCAGTCAACAAGGGACCACATAAACAATGGTGGTCTCATAAGATTATAATGGAGCTTAGTTATGTTATAGCCATCTGGTAAAGTCTGAGCTCAACTCATACTGTAGGGTAAGCTTTGACGGTTTTTTGGTTTTTTCCCTTTTTATTACTGGAAATGTCTGACTTGAGCTTTGCAGAGTCATCATCTCAAAGATGGCTATCTCAATCACATTGCCAGCCACACAACTAGATAAAGGAGCCAGGAGCCTTCACCTCTCCCCCTCTGAAGGTCCTTTGTTTCACAGATCAATAAATGGCCTTTTGGTCTTTTTATTTCTTCCCATGCTTTAAATTTCTCCTCTTATGTTGTAAATTCAATAAAGAATGAGCCCTCCAAGGGCCATGGAGTGGCTCAGTTGGTTAAGAGCTGCTCAAGGGTTTGAGCTCTGAGCCAACAGCGAGTCAAGTCCTGGCCCGAGCTGTGCTGCCACTGAGCTGCCAGCAGGTGGCAGGATGGCTCAGCTAAAAAAATAAAAGAATGAGCCTTCCAAACCCTGGGTCCCCACCCTTGTCCCCAGTAAAAGCAGAACCTCAGACCCATGCTCTCTTCTCTACCCTCAAACTTGCTGCATAGCCCCAGCTGTGCTGTAATTTCCAGGTCTGGTAATAAACCTTACCTTCAAAGCTTCCTGATGGTTTTTGCCAAGGGGCGTCTTGCAATCAACCACAAGGGTTGGTCCAACCACAACGTTGAGGTTACTAATAGGCTGAAACCAGCACAAAACAATTACGTGTTTGTGGAGATGCTGGTGGAAACAAACGTACTATGCTGCCAGTCGTATAAAAGTGTAGCTCATACAATTACAGTGGTAGGCTGTGCCGTCTAGGGTTGTGTAAGTGCCCTGATCACACCACGACGGAATTGCCGGACTTTCCTCAAAACATCCCCTTCGTTAAGCAGCGCCTGACTAACCTACGTAATTATGGTCTGTATGAGGGGTAAGGGCCTTTAAGAGTTTATCTAATCCAACCCCCTTCATTTACAAGGGATCAGCTGAAGCACAGAGAATGAGACGCTCACAGATGGTCAATCAAGGCCTAGTTAAGGCCAGGTGGGACAAGGATTCAAGAGCCTGATTGCCACGGGGTTGCCTGTGTCTCATTTAATGTCCATAGAAAGGCAAGGACGCCAGCAAGTTTTCCTGATACTAAAATAATTTGAATGATACCCAGTGTCTTTCTTCAAAGTTGTCTCTTTTCCAAGTCTTAAAATTCTTCCTGTTATTACATTAGGAAGACTGTTAGGTACTACCCTCACGTCATCTCTTTATTACCTTGTTTTTAACTTGGCTAACTTCCCTTTTAACAAAGTGTGTGTTCCACTCTCCAGGTTACAACTGTTATCAGTAAAAGTCAGGAAACAAATTATAGAACATTCTAGATATTTCAAAATAATACAGAACCCCCAACCCTCAGCGAAAACGCAATCCAAATCTTTTTTTTCAACTGTAACCATAACCAAACAATTTAAGTAATGCCTAGGTCAGCCACTAGATGTCGCTCCTGTCTACAATAACTTGATCCCTCTCTCACTGTGTCACGCAAAGCAGTTAGAACAAGTAGACGTACAGCAGGGGGCGCTAAAATCATTCTGAAGATGCCCAGAGTGGACGGACTGAAAAAAAGAATTTGGCAGATCCCTACTACAGTAGGCATTTGGTAATGTCTGTAGTTGGATAGGGATTGCCTACAGCAAGAGTCAGCACACTTTTCTATATGGGGCCAGATAGTAAATATTCTAGGCTTAACTGTGACAAATTGAAAGCAGCCATAGAAGATAAACCAACGAAGGCGCATGGCTGTGTTACATCAAAACTTTATTTATGGATACAAATTTGAATTTCACATAACTTTCACATGTCACAAGATACCTTTTGATTTGTTTTCCAACCACTTAAAAAAGTAAAAACCAGGGGCGGCCGGGTGGCTCAGTTGGTTAGAGCTGGAGCTCTGAGCAACAGGGTTACCGGTTCTATTCCCACAGGGGCCAGTGAGCTGCACACCTCCCCTCCGCCCCCTCTCCTCCCCCCCCCATATTGAACTAGATTGAAGGACAACAACTTTACTTGGAGCTGATGGGTCCTGGGGAAAACACACTGTTCCCCAATAAAGTTAAAAAAAAATCTGGCCTTTTTTTAAAAAAAAAGTAAAACCATTCTCAGTTTACAGACTGGAGGATTTGCCTATGTCATAGAGCACTGAGTTGTCCCATTCATCCATTCAATTATGTGTCACCGGCGTGTGTGACATATTTTTTAAAGGCCTTAAAAAACGTTTCATGGATGGATCACTGAATTAATGTCAATGTTAGAGAGAGAATCGGGTTTCTGTCCTAATGCTGCCAGGTGTGTGAGTCCTAAAAGTCTCTCTAAATAACAGCTGGCACCACAGTTCTCTCAGGGACTTCACATTAGGAATCAGAAGACCTGGGTTCAGATTCTGACTCCCTCAAACGACTGCTGGGTGGCCTGGAGTTGCTCAGAACCCTGACCCTGGAGCCTCAGTTTCCTCATCTGTAAGTGGTAACAATGAATCATATACCCACCCCACAGGACAGCTGTGAAGATCCAACGAGTCTTCATTCAGTAAACTGAAAGTGTGACGCAAGTGGACGTAGCATTGTTCCCACTATAACTCCCTTTATTAAGAAAGGTTTTTGTTTTCTCATCTTTCCACAACCTTCTCTTCCTTAGACCACATACCAGGAAGGGTAGGAAGCACAACTGATGAGGCCATTAAGAGGAAATAATGATACTAGGAAAGCATTTTTAGAAGCATTTACCAAGTGCTTCCTATATAGCCTCATCCTCACACTTTAAAATACATGTCATCATTATGCCCCCTAGTTTACTGTTGTGGAAATTAGGGTTTAGCAGGTTAAATAGCTTGCTCAGAAACACACATCTAAAAAGCGTGGAAGCTGGAAGCCAGCAGTCTGACTCCAAAGCCTGTGCAGCTTGAGCAAAGTTGTCTCAGCTCCTCAAAGGGAGGGAGGGGCCTTCCCCACAGGGAAGCCGCCGAAGGCTGAGCTGCTGCTGCCGGTTAAATTTGAAACCGCTCCAGCTGACCTTCATGTGGTTAGCGCAGCCCCAGAAAAAGGAGGCTGCTGATTTTCCGATCCCTCAAATGCCCCACTCAGACACGGGGTACAGCCAGAACAGAAAAGAGACAACACCGCAAATTATACGTCTATTGTATGAAAAACACACACGGCAACTAAAGAGAAAGACGAAGAATCACGTGTTGATGTGAAATGTTGACCGCGTACCGTTGAAAAAACGCAAGTTGCAGACTATTACAGACAGCTTCATCTTAATTTCTGTAGAAGAACAAAACAAAACCATGCATTTTTATACGTACATTTATACATGTGTAAATATACAGAACACGTTCTTGAATTACACAAGCCAGGCGATAAGAGCAAGTGCTTCTTGGGCGGGGAATGGGATTGAGTTGGAGTCAAGGGGTATTTTGCTGTATCCATATTATTAAAACTTTTTATATCGATTGCGGAAATATATTATTTGTATAACACATTATTTGTATAGTCTAAAAATATATAATTTGCATATTTTGAAGTGAAATAAGTTCAAACAGGAGGAGGAAGAAAGCAGTCTGTTAGAATGGAGCGACCTGAAAAGCATTTTCAATCCTAACTCCTGTCCCATGTACGCTCCTGTCCTTGGACAAATTGCTTTCCCTGACAATGTTGTTTCCTTTTTTATAAAATGAAGTCAATCACCACTCCCTCCACGCTGCTGTGAGAGGCTCAGGGTTCTTGTTGTGCAAAGGGCCTGCAGTGGTGAGCTGACGGGACCAATGGCAACCTCTCCACAGACTGCGCAGGTTCCAACAAAAATGTGCCCCAGCCGGGCCGGCCAAGTGGCTC
>NW_017731940.1:161229-190688 GCF_001890085.2 Hipposideros armiger
AGCTGAGCTGCCGCTGAGCTGCCAACAGGTGGCAGGAGAGCTCAGCTAAAAAAAAAAAAAAATGTGCCCCAGCCAAAGTGCCTTCCACTGGGGATCAGCAGCCCAGTGAGTGATGTCTGGAATACTCAAGACTACTGCTCACCTTTGGCTCCCACATCTGATTCTCAGGGTCCATTGCTGATAATTCAGTGACTCCAGGCTGCCGAATACTGAAAAGGCTACAAAAGATCAGTGCGGAAGGGCCTTTTCTGCTGATCAATCATCTACCTGTATCCCTCTGTCATTTAAAGACGGAAATTGAGGCTCAGAGAGTGGAAGGGAGCAGAAGAGAACAATGGAGCAAGCAAGTGGCAGAGTTTCCCAGGGAAGAGGCACATCCCCAGTTCCTCTCCGGATCCCAAGTTGATGCAAAAGGGAAACGCTTCCTGAGGCAGCATGAGATGAGGGAGGGGCCACACTTGGCTTGTTCGCTGCTCTCTCCCAGCGTAGGGTCCAACATATGAATGTGGAATACGTTAATCCTGAAAATCCTGAACAGGATTTTAATCCTGAACAGTGTCGCATGCGTTTAAGACGGGGGGCTTTAGCATCAGACTACCTGCGTTCTCATTCAAGCCCACGCTTCCCAGGTCTGTTTCCTTGGGCCAGGCAGCAGGTCTCTCAGCTGAGGTTTGCTTGTCTGTAAAACAGAGTCATTTTGGTACTTATCTTGTAAGGACTTCATGAGGATTAAATGAGATACTCTATGGAAAGCGCCACAGTGCCTAGCAGAAAGGAGCTCATTAAATGTTAGCTTTTCTTATTATTGCTACATTATTATTACTATTATTATTAATTATTAACTAAGGTATGTTCTGGGTGAGCTAAAAAAAAAAAGGTAAAGCGAAAGGAGAAACCTAATCTGAATTGAATATGATAGTAGTTAAAAAGATAAGCAGTTTCACGTCCCTTTTCTCTACATTTCCAAAAAAGTGTGGAATGCAACTTGTCACTGAATCACATTAATTGATAAAGTGTGGAAGTTCATCTCTGGTAAATTCTCTTTCAACCCTTCCTAGTTTAAAGGGTCCCTCAAGGGAGGTGTGGTGCCCCTACTGCTCTTCAAAATTCACTTGCCTCCCTTTTGAAGACAGGAGCATTGGGTAAGCTGTGAGCGCTGGCTTCTCATTAGAACTTAATGACTTTGTTTTGTTGTCATTTATCTCCATGGCTGCTTTCTATTTATGGCGAGTAATACTGATTTTCTATTTAGGGTACTGATATAATGTTTCTTCCTAAAATAAATTTATGTAAGTGAAAACGTGAATTGACTTAAATAAAAATATTACATAAATAAACAGTACAGGCAGGACACATACTTGGTAAAAGTCCAAACAGTAGCCCTTGGATGACGCACATTGGAACACTCATGACAATCCTACCAGCTCAGAGATTTTCTCCATTTTGTAGATGAGACAAGTGACACCAGTGCCGATTAAGGTCCCAAACTCAGGCCTTCAGATCCACCCCTCATTTGTTTACATTCAACCCAAATATTCGTCCTCAGCTTTCTAGACTGGATGGGAAAGAGGTTGCAAATTTTGGCTAGAAGAGGTAAAGGCATTAGTCTTTTTTCCCCCTTAGACCAGCTGTTACAGGAATGACTTTGACCAGCGCAAAGCTGAGTAACAGAGAAAAAGAGGAAAGCCACACTGGTCTCTCTTTGAGATCCAACACCAAAGCGAAAAATGGGTAGGCAGCACAGCACTCAGAAGACGTTACTTATGTTCTTACTTGAAGATAATATTCAAGGCAATTTCATTATAGCCACTCCTGGTCCTGTCCTGGGTCCCCTCGGTCGTCCACTCTCATCCCCTCACTCCCCAGCTAGATATCAATTTTCTCAGAAAAAGCAAGTTAGCAGCATGAAGAGGACTTGTTGGTGAGATGAGCAGGTGAAATCTCAGAAAAAAGCACATACTTGGGTGTTCGTTGAAGAAGTTGTCTTTTATCTCTTTTGCTTTCTAGTTGCTGACCGTGAGCTGGATGGGGCGTTTCAGGTCTACTTCCTGGACAGCCCTGCAGGTTGGAGAGAACCCTCTTTATCCATGCATGGGGCAGTCTGGTTGCAGCGTCCATCACCCCAGTGATTGTCAAGGCCAATATGGCTGACACGGCTGGAGCATACGTCATCCTCCCTGGAAGCATCTCTTCTTGATACCACAGGCTTTCTGGAAAAGGGTGGCCTTCTCAGAGAAGATGGCAAGATAGATGTCTCCTCCTTTGGACGAGCTCTACGAGCTCTTTCTGAGGCTTCCACGTGCTATATTACCTGGCTTCCCAGAAGCCAGAGATTGAAGCAATGCCAGGCTAGCAGCTGCCCAGACAGAGCAAGTCTGGTCCTGTCCTGGAACTACCGATGTGGACATTTGGAGCCTCACCCATATCGTATCAGCCCTGGTCTAAAGAGACAGCAAAGTTTGCCTGTGAGGCCCTCTCCGCAAAAGAGACCATCTTCTTAACAATGACAAGGGCTCCTAGTCCCGCAGGTGCTGTCCTGCCCCTGGTTCAGAGGTGCTTATCACCTCTAGGGACACCAGTCATGGGCTGGCCCACAGATGTGTTTTCAGAGAGTCCAGAAGATATGGCCCCGTGACGCGGCAATATCGCATTTTCCCACCTTTGTTGTCGTGTCTGGTTCCCTGATGAATCCAATATGCCTTTCAATGTGGTAGATCTGCCACCGAGAAATATTTTCCATACGCAGATACGTTTGCTAAGCTCCTGGGAAAAGAAGCATTTCACAGGGAAGAAAGCCTACCGTGTTTGTGTATGTGTGTATGTATGCGTGTATTAAAAAGTAGATCCTAGAAACTTGGGGGCATTGAACAAAGTTTACCAGCTGCCTAAAAAGCACTCAGCATAGTCTTCCTTCCTCACCGGGATCTGCTTCTAAGGATCTCCGTCTTCGTCCTTCCCTAAGAAGTTCTCTGTGCTTGAGGAGAACAGGGACCACGTTCACACAGCATGTGGAGACCTCTGGGTCCCCAAGTTCACTGCTCTCTACCTTTTCCATGAAAAATTGAAGACAGGAAAGCGGCTGTGAGAAGGCTTATTAACCCTCAGCACAGCGAAGGTCCCACCGGTGGGGTGACCAGTTAGCCTAGTTTGCCTGGGACTAATGGGCTTCCTGGAGTGGGGGACTTTCAGTGCTAAAGCCCGGGTGGTTGGTCACTGTAGTCCCATGAAGAGTCTGACCATCCTTCTCACTGTATCTGGGGACAGAGAGAAGAGAAAGAAGTAACGGGGTCTGCCCTCATGAATGAAATAGGTGATAAGGAGGCAAGTGTAGCTTCTAAGATTACTCAGGAAGGAAAGGAGGGTCATAGACCAAGCGGAAGGACGAGGAGAACTGGTAAGGTTAGGAACTTCTGGCACATCTTTGTCTCATAGGGTGTGTGACATATGAACCCCCTAACCCCCACCCATGTTTCTTCTCCCCTAGGTTTCCCCATAAAGACCAGCAATCAGTCTTCTCAATAGGGTTTTTATCAGCAGCCAAAAGAAAGGCAATTGAAAAAAAAAATTTACCCTCAGAACCTCAACCCGGGGGGTAATTCACCCCACAATAAAGTAATCGGGTGGTAGCTTTGACATTGGGGAAGCATCTCCTTAGGAGGTTGGAGGAAGGGAGATACTGGTAAAGATGTAGAGAAGTGGTAGCCCCGCGAGCTTCACTGACAGGGGCCAATGAAGTGTCCCAAAAAGCTGGGCTGTGGTTCTGTCTTTGCCCAGCAGCAGCTGTCCTGCCTGGGACCAGGCACTGCCTTGGCACAGGGTCCTGAAAGTCCCTGAAAGGTTTCTGATGGCAAGAACCCTGTTTCCTTCCCAAAATCTGAGTTGTAAGGCCGTCCTCCATCAGCATTCTCAGTAAAGGTGCAGGTCCTTTTCCCATCGTCACGGAAAGGAAGTAAACCAAGATCCATTCCAAATGACCTCAAAGCCAGTATGCCAATGAGAAAATGTCACCTTGAAACACACGTCCACATGGACTGGCTAAAAAGATGTCTTTTGGTAATGGATCCGAAACCAAAACCGAAACAGAGTTTCCAAAGTCTACATCCAAGATAAAAGGAAAAAGGTTCCTGTCTATGAACTGAAAAATATTGAAGCTTCACTTGTCAGTGTTCACGTGCTTCTGGGTGGGTCCCTTGGCTTTGATATCAGCCTAATTTCATTAAAACAGCCTCGATGAATTCACCCACCAAAGCATGTCCAGAAGCAGATGGCCAGAATGAAGAGAAAACTGGGGCTGTGTAGTTTAGAAAGAGGAATTAAAAGGGTGAGTGGGTGGCAGGTCATTGTCTTCTAACATACATCTAAAGGCTCTCAAGGGCAAGAGAGCCCCAACTGCATGACCCCAGATGGAAGTTGGAGCGATGACAGGTTTGCGTTCCAACAAAGAAAAGACCTTCCTTATCATTAAAGCTTCCCCACAATAGAAGGAGCTGCATTCGGCGGTACTGATCTCCTGTTCCTGGAGGTGTGCAAACAGAGACTGACCAACTTCCAGGGATTCTATGGAACATGCGACTCCTGCATTGGGTGGCCTGAATCTGACGATGCCTCAAGTCCCTTCTCAACTCTGAGCTCCTCCGTGCTCTGGCCTAAGGTCCTATCCAACACTGATCTCCGTGTACTGTCCCAGGGCTTTCAGCCCCACTGCCTTGTGCCTCACTGGTGGTTGATGAGAGTCAGGAGAGGTGCCAGGGTGCCCTGTTCACGCAGACATGAATGGGAATGATTGGCTTGGTTGTAAGCCACATCCTCAGTCAGAAGCATGATTCCAGGGATTCTGGGTCATTGTGGATGGGCAGTTTCTCGAGTTCCTGGTGATGTCCACTGTGCAGAATTGTGTACCTAGGGAGGAAGGAAAGAAAGCATGAGAATTCAACAGGCATCCTTCAAACGCACCAAAGAGAGCGTTCCCACCAATCCTGACTTCCTTTCCACTGCGTGCTTCCTAGAGCATGATGAGATGGGGCTGGATATGGGTGGTACTTCATTGAGTGGGATGTCCCAAGAAATGCATCCAAAGTGCTCATTTTAAAGGTGAGGAACTGAAGGCCTGGAAGAAATGGCAGGCCCATTGGTGCACAGACAGGGACTAGAGCCAGAGCTGGGACTAGAACCCAGATTTCTTTCTTCCCAACAAAGCCTACGGCTCTCTTGGATTACTAAACAAGATGGACCCTGTGTAGCACCTCAGAGCTGTACCTGCTTATGCTAAGTTCTCTCTACCAGGGATGGTTCTGGGTTCTGCAACATCAAAGTGTTGACTGAGATTACTAAACCACTCAGAGCCTGAAAGACAATGTAACTGTATTTATTCCTTTGATTCTTTTTGGTGACATTTGGAACAGTAAATCCATTAGATGAATCAAATAGCATCTCAGTGCTAACTCTAAGCATCTAAGCATCTAAGCATCACAGTGAAACTGACTAATTGACAAGTGTTTATTATTTTTCTGCAGTATCACACAGTTGCACTCGATATGTTAATTGCATTTAAATTATTCTCAATTGCAAGTGGGTCTTATTATCAGTAACCCAGATTCCAGCACCTGGCAGTCATTCTTATAAAATTTCTAGAGTTTAGGGTCACCATCACCACTCACTTCCCTGAGGCCAGTGCAAACCCATTCAGTAAAACAAATACACACACACACACACACACACGCGCGCGCGCGCGCACACACACACACACACACACACACACAATCCAGTCTGTTATTTGGCATTATATGTTGACAACCAAGTTGGTGGTTTGTCATGAATTACATTAATGCTTTGCTTTGAATTATAATAATTTATTGCTGACTTGTATTGATTGGTTTGTGTCTACCAGGGAATGCACTAAACCCCCTCCACGAATTTCCTTATTTAATCTTCATGACAGCCCTGTGAGATAGTATTTTGTTCATTTTTCAGTTAAGCAAAATGACACATAAGCTTCAGTGACTTGCCCAAGGGAATACAGGTAATATGTGAAGATACACCCAATCAAACCTGGTCTATCTGATGCCAGCACCCATGTGCTTACCTGGTCCTCACACAGCCACATTTAGAACAGTGGGTCTCAACAAGACCACTGGGAGGCATTTCTTATTGTCATGGAAGGGGCAGTCCTGTTGGCATCTGGTGGCTAGAGACCAGGGATGCTGCTAAACATTGTCCAATACACAGCATAACTTCCCACAACAAAAAATTATCTTGTCCCAAATGTCAATAGTGCCAAGACTGAGAGACCTTGATCTAGACTGAGTTCCCAAGCTAGGCTCTATCCCTTAGCAGCTTTGTGATGTTTAGCAAGTTATTTAATCCCCTTCTGCCTCACTTTCCTCCTCTGTAACTAAGGGTGATGACATCTACTGCATATACTGGTGTCTGGATTAAATAATGTAATATACGAAGACATTAGCACAAGGTCTGGCACACAGTAGAATCTCAATATATTGAAACTAAAATTATTCTATTTAGTTTGCTCTTTCCCTCAATACTTCATTTAGTTAGGAGTATGTAACAAAGGCAATAATAATAATTATATATATATATATATATATATATACAGCAGTTTATTGTTTAAAAATATTTTCCTCTTTTATTTCCTTTATACGTAAAACCTAAAAGGACTCAAGATGTAGAGGACTCTCATCTCTTGCCTTTCTCCCTTATCAGAGT
Organism: Hipposideros armiger; assembly: GCF_001890085.2. Taxonomy (NCBI): domain Eukaryota; kingdom Metazoa; phylum Chordata; class Mammalia; order Chiroptera; family Hipposideridae; genus Hipposideros; species Hipposideros armiger. The sequence goes on from NW_017731940.1 coordinate 167,950, forward strand.
CACAAGCTCTGCTTAAGTAAGCAGGCACACTAAAGCAGCACTAATTGATTTTTCCATACACGGCTCCTTTAAAAGTAGCTCTGCAGTCCAGGCAAGGCAGAGAGTAAAACCAATACTATAAGGAGGAAAAAAGTAAGGCTCGGAGCAGTTGAGTGATAATCTGAGCATCGTGATAAGTGAATGGCAGGGCCGCGCCAGGACCACAGTCAGACTCCTGCCCATTGCTCTTGCCTCTGAGTTAAGGAGTTGCTTAATGAAACTAGCGCCCCTGTGAAATGGGGCTGCACTCCAGAATCTGAGGTACAGGGATATTCTAGGAGTGCATGCTTGTGTAGAAGACACTCTAAGGATATTAATAAGAAATCAAACCCAGCTCAGTTTATTAAGAAATGAGGATGTCTACGAGGTACGACATCCAGTAATTACATACATGATTTCATATATATCATTTACTTTTCACAGCCCTAAAGTAGCAGCTACTACTTAGACCTACCTTACAGATAAGAAAACTAAGGCTCAGAGAAGTTAAGCAAATTATGTGAGGTCACAGTGTCCATAACGCCCACAGTCTTAACCTCAAAACACCCTCCCATCCTTCCAATAAGTCGTTTTCACTGGTAATCATCGACAGCTTCTCCTGTACCAATTTCACATACAGAGGGTGTCCTGGTTCAGGAGCCAAACTGATATTTGTGATTACATGAGACGTCTCCGTAGCAGCCTTTCACACATCTCTCCTAAGTGTCTATTTCTCATGTGCTAATGAGTGAGTTGTTCAGGAAGAACTAGAAAACAGGGACTGGAGTGGATATTCCTAGTGGAGATTCCGTTCATCCAGAATGCAGTTGAAAGGCACCAGCTCTCATTAGAGATAGGGATGAGCAGACAAACATGTTTCCTAGCTACCACATTTGGGGGCGGGGGTCCTGTCACCATGCTATGGCGGGTGATACACACAGAAAGAACTAGTCTGAGATTTCTTTGGCAGGACTGTAGTAGAGGGCAGTGTGTCTCAAATAAAGTCTGGCATGTGGAGAGACTCCCTGGGCTTGGGTATTCCCAGGTCTCCAGGAGATAGATATAGATATAGATATATAGATAGAGATAGATATAGAGATAGATATATAGATAGAGATACATAGAGATATTATTTTGGTATCCTTACTTTGATAGTACATAAATAATTTGAGCAGATTTGGAATCATCTGCATGGCCACCTTATTTTTATTGACTTGTGAATTGAGGTCACATTTGCATTCAGGTCCACCTTGATGTTGCAGTGACAGTGTCTAACTTTACACAGTGTTCCTCTAACTAGGGTGCGTGAACCCCCAGCAGCCTGTGGGCTTATTCATGGGGGTCTACACATTCCAGATTTGAGGAATATGGAGGGAAAGAAAGCACATGCTGCTGCAGGCAAACAGAACAGCACTCAAATCCTACTCTGCCATTTACTAGTTGTGTGGCCTGGTCAAGTGGATTAGCTCCACCAACCTCTCAGCTTTGTTGTGGTGATAATAAGATTAACATCTGTAAGGGGCTTAGCAAAGGGCTAGACACAGAGCAGGTGTAAGAATGGTGACTGTTAAGGAGACCAAGGTTCAGAAAATGTGACTTTCCCAGGGCTGAAGAAGTAAGCACATAGGGAATGCATAAGAATACAGGCTTTGGGGGCAGAATGCTTGGGTTTCAATCCTGGCTGTGGCACAGACTAGCTCAATGATCACTTCAGAAGTTTTGGGTTGTCGTGGGCATTACATGAGGTAATGCACATAAAATGTGTATTAGAATAGTGCCAGACAGGGGGCCGGCCGAGTGGCTCAGTTGGTTAAGACCTCTTTCAAGAGTGCAAGCTCTGAGCAACAGCAGTTCGAGTCCCAGACTGGGCTGAGCTGCCACTGAGCTGCCAACGGGTGGCAGAATGGCTCAGCTAAAAAATAAAAATAAAATAGAATAGTGCCAGACAATGAGTAAGCACTCCATAGGTGCTTGTTAGTACTGCTGCTATTTAATGATTGAGGTATGACTTGAACCCCGTACCCCACTGTTGTTTCAGTGCAGGAATCCATGCCTTCGACAGTGATCAGGTGTTTGTTCACTTAGCAATTGATCATAGGGCTGAAAGAAACCTTCAAGATGGGTTTCAGATAAAGAAACAGCCCCAGAGAGAGGCTGTCACCTGTTCAGAGTGGCCCAAGTGTTTGGTGTAAGCTCTTGCTTGCGGTCTTACAGCTGCACTGATGGAAAGCAGACCCCAGATGTGTTGAGTGTATCTGGGCAGGGTCAAGGCCAAATGAAAACTCTCTGCTGTTTCCCAAGCAACAGCAAAGCAGTAGGCAGCTCCCTTCAAGGTGGGTTGCTTCTCCCCTTTGTATGAATTTACTCAAACACAAGGGGAGCCACGTTAGGCTTGGTAATTACCTGAGTCTACAATTCATTCACGGAGCAATTAGCATCGCACTTAGAGCAGCCTACGTGCGACAATTAGTGGCATAATAATAACAGCCCCTCCTTCTGCCTGCCCAGCCTGACATTATAAGGAAATAATTAGAGTTTATTTCATATCACCCCAGCCCTTCCCCATACGGCAGTGCTCACACAGGGATGCTTGCAAGAAGATGTTTTAATTATTAAAATATAAGGTGCTTGGGTTTAAAGAGATTCAACCTTAAGGCAGAGTTTCACGGAAGCTGGAGACCCATCATCTGAAAACGAGGACCTTACCTTGGGTGTTTTCTGGATGTTGAGGGAGGAATAAGACTTTCAAATCCTAGACACTTATTCAGACAGCCACTTATTTATTTAAAAACATATTTCGAGCGCCTGCCACAGTCTGGGCACTGCGCCATGTCCTGGCGATATCAGGGCAGTGAGAAAAATCTCTGCAGTCTCTGTCCTCATGGACCTCACAGTGTGGTGCGGGAGACCCGCCGTTTGATGCAAAAGCACAGCCATGAGAAGTGTTAGGAATGAGAGGCATTCGGTGGTGTTATGAGAGCACGCCATGGGGGATGTGGCTGAAGTTAGCGTGTCAGGGTTGTGTGACCGAGGAAGTGACGAAGATGAGAACCAAAAGATGGATAGCGTTAACCAGGAGGATGCCAGCAAAGGGGCAGCAAGTGCAAAGGTCCCTGTTGAGGGGGCAGACGGTGCTGTGAAAGCAGAAAAGGGGGCGCCAGTATAAGATGAGGACTGAGACTCAGTGGGGATTACCATGCTAAGGGCTGCCGTGAGATCGGGGTGGGAGCCCAGAGGAAATTAAGTGGATTAGCTTCCTAGGGCTGCTGTAACAAATTACTGCCAATTTACTGGCTTAGAGAACACAAATGTATTATCTTACAGTTCTGGAAGTTCAAAATGGGTCTCAGTGGGCTAAAATCAGAGTTGCATTCTTCCTGGAGGTTCTTGGGGACGATCCCATTCCTTTCCTTTTTCAGCTTCTACTGGCTGCCCACATTCCCTGGTTTATGGCCTCTCTGCTCTGACCTCTGCTTCCAACATGACAGTTCCTTTGCTGGCTGACCCCCAGGCCTCCCTGTGATAAGGACACTTGGGACTACAGTGGGTCCACAGAGATAATCTAGGTTAACCTCCCCATCTCAAGATAAGTAGCTTAGTCACCTCTACAAAGTCTCTTGCCATCTAAGGTAATAGAACCACAGGTTTTAGGGATCAGGATGTGGACCTCTTTGTATAGGCATTATTTTGCATGCCGCAGGGGATTTTCAAGGTGTCCAGGGATGTTGGTGGGTTAGGAATGTAGGATGGTAGCAGTGGACACGTTGAGAAGTAGTCAGGTTCAGGATATATCTAGAAGGTAGAGCTAACAGGCCCTGTTGATGCATTGGACATGGCGGCAGTGAGGGCAGGAGAGGCACAGCATGGGCTAGGAAAAGGTGCAAAGGCAGGAAAGAGCCCAGAGTGGCATGCTTTGTTTGAAGAATGGTGAGTGCTCTAAGAGTATATCCTACATGGTGGGACCCTTAGGATGAGATTAGTATCCTTATAAGAAGAGGAAGAGAGGACAGAGAGAGCGCTCACACCGTCCCACTCCAGCCCCACTGTGTGAGGATACAATGAAAAGGTATTTGACTCCAAAACAAGACGATTCTCACCAGAAAGTGAATGTGCTGGCACCTTGATCTTGGACTTCCCAGCATCTAAAACTGTGAGAAATAAATGTCTGTTGTTTGAGCCACTCAGTCTATGGTATTTTGTTATGGCAACCGGAGCAGACTGATACAAGGAGTCAAAGAAAGAATGTGTCTGAAGGGAGAAGTAACACTGTTTAGGTTGTGGAGATATTGACTTTTTGCCCTTAAGCTATTCATTTAGAAAAACCTGCGGCATCAGGAGAAAATGAACAAACAGAGGAGCATGTGTATGCATGTGTTTCTGTGAATCTTTTACTAGTAACACTTCATTTATCCCAAGGTCAGGTGTCTAGTGACCTTAACTATGCAGAAACCTGCACTGAGGTGTTTTTTGTTTGTTTGTTCTTTTTCAGGGTCTCTGAATCATCAGAGTCGTTGCCACAAAGGTGTGGACTTTTCTTGTTGACTTCCTCAGGTTTTCGCTCAGAGATTATTTAAACTTAGCTTGCGTACAGCTCTAGAAAGATTAGCTCTGCCACACACAGCAGAGGAAAAACTGGAAACTAGAAGGGAGATATGCAATGCTAGGGGAAGACAAGGTGATTGTACGAAAAAATGACAGCTGATGTGTGCAAAGAGAAAAGAAAGTCAACAAAATCAATACAGCATACTCAACGAGGGCCATTTCATGCAGAGGGCAATATTTCCAACATCCCTCAAGGGCATTGCTGTAGTGTAGGATAACTAATAATGGAAACTCAAAATAATAACTTTGAACAAAGTCACTCTAAATCTGATTTGATACTGGGGGAATCCAAATAATGTCTGTAGTTCAGTTAATAGTACCAGATAAATGCTAATATCCCAGCTTTGATAAGTGGTTTTGCAGAATGTTAGCATTAGGGGAAGCTGTGTGAAAGGTATACAGGAAGGTGCTGTATTATTCTTTTCTTTTTTTTTTTTTTTTGTGGGGGAAGAGCCATGGTCATTGGTTACACATTGCTTTCATGCTACAATGGCATAGTTGACTCTTTTAAGGAGGGCGCAGCTCACAGTGGCCCACGCAGGGATCGAACAGGCAACCTTGGTGTTCGCAGCACCACGTTCCAACCAACTGAGCTAACCGGTCACCCCTGTACTATTCTTTTATAGTTACAAACATGTTTCAAAATAAAAGAGGTTTTAAAAATTTAAAAGGCTTAAAAAAAACAAACACCTGGGTTTAACCACATTCATTTGTTTGAAAAAGAGGAAGGAATTCACCAATTACAGCCAATGAGGCACAGGATGAGTTGGGGCCTGGGATGACCCAGTGAGAAAACCTCTGAGGACCATGACTACACCGGCTGAATCCAGGTCCATGAAGTGCTCCTCGCCCAGAGGACTGAGGGAGACTGTGCTCCCAGAACAAAATTCAAAAATTAACAAATGGAAAATAAAGTAAAGCTTCCAAATCATATGAATCTTTGGCTTTCAGATCAATAACAATCAACACCCAACTCTGGGCTTGCTGGGTCTCTGCCAACCACCGTGATGTTTCCACGTTATGTGATGTGCTCATTGGACTCGACCTGGTCCAGCGAGGACAGAAAACATATGCAGCAACCAAGGACATTTCGTAGGAAGATGTGAACTGACAAACACAGACAGACTCACAATGTAGTGACAGACTTACAGAACACGCTCAGGGTTAGACGGGAACTGGTCTATTGCAGAAGAGCAGAAGGAAGCTGGAGACAGAGGAGCAGCCACTTTTAGTTGAAACAGAAAACAGCCACAGATGAGGGAAAGCCAAGCAGAAGTGGAGAAAGAAAAAAGAAAGAAAACACCAGAGGTTAGTGGGCAGGCGATCTTAGCCTAATTGAGCATTCTAATAGCCTTGAAGTTCCTCACTGGGGGCGAGGGAGAGGGATGAGAGCATAACTGTTACACAACATGATTATACTACATCTTATGGGGCCGGCCGAGTGGCTCAGTTGGTTAAGAGCTCGCTCAAGAGCTTGAGCTCTGAGCAACAGCGGTTCGAGTCCCGGCCCGAGCTGAGCAGCCGCTAAGCTGCCAACAAGTGGCAGGATGGCTCAGCTGAAAAAAAAAAATAATAATTGTAAAATACCACACCTTATGTTTAAAAAGACATTTGATGTCTATGTTGAATCATCCCTAAGCTCCTATAACATAAGCATTATTGTCCACGTCTTGCAGATAACAAAACAGGCTTAGACATGTGAAGACTTGTTCAAATTCTAGCAAAAGACAGACTCTGAATTCAAACTCAGATCTGTCTCATTCCAAATCTCATGGTCTTTTGTTTCCAGGAACCAAGGGATTCTAACCAACAAAACAAATGGGTCATAATTTATTTACGTTGATTAAATATATACTTAAACAAATAAACAGCACTTTGACAGCTTATCTCTCATTTGAGTCTCACAACAACCTGGCCGGTTCACAGTGTTACTACCTTAATTTATCAAGAAAGGAAACAGGCACATGGAGGCAAGTTTCCTGTCTGAAGGCATGCAGCTGGTCAGCAGCTAAGTCGGAATGTAAGCCAAGTGTTCTGAGTTACCTTTCAGGGTGTCGTGGACAGAGTATGCACAGAAAGCCACTCTCCTTCTCCCTTCCTCTTCACATCGCTGGCCAGGCGCCATCTTGCTTTCCTTACACGAATTATCCCATATAATATCCCCATATACAATATCCCATATAATACTCAAGTCAACCTTGTGGGGTAGGTACTATTAACCCCCATTTTCTGGTGGGAGCCTAAGGCTTACAGGCAATGTGACCAAGATAATCTAGTTATCTAGAAGGAAAACCATCACTTGACCCCAGGGCCCTCTGACTCAGGAGCACACACCTTTAAACCCTGAGCATCACAATTCTCAGAGCCTCACTTCCAAAACCCTTAGCTTCCTGTGTTCCCCACTCCCCAGTCAGATTCTGGGCCAGGCCAGCAGTGAGGCTCTTTTCTTTTTGAGCTTTGAGTCCCATTCTAAGAGGGAAGAGTCATCCATGGCTCCCTTATATTTCCCAGAGATACCCTGAACCCTCCCTGTATTAGGAAACCCCATCCAAATATCCTTTCCACATCTTCAGGGCTCCAGGTTCTAAAAGGTTCTCCTAACTCTGCCACTTCTTCCCTCATCAGAACATTAAGTTCCACTTTAGATGAGGCAAGAGGCCAGGCAGAAAGCCAGGACCCTGGAATTAGGATATTTAAGGGCACTATGATTAAAATAATTCACCATAAGGTTAAAAAGCACAGACCATACCTTCTTTGGCCTTCTTCTCCCTTCTTTGGCTACTCTGTGAAATGTCTATGTTAAAGCATCTTAGAAATATGGTTAGGTGTGTATATATATATATATATATATATATATATATGGCCACTTCCTCCATACAGCCATCTCTGACCATCTCGATGTGATATTATTCCCTTTCCCTCTTTTATGCATACACAGCACTTTCTGCTTCTATAATTTATTTGACAATCTAAGCAGCCTTGGGACAGCCCTTGGTGGAGCTTGTTAAGTGCAACCTGTACATGCATTTAAATAGCATGTTTCCAGAAAAACTACAAGCCTCTTGTGGGTAGAAATCATGACTTATTCACCTAGCGCAGTTAGATATTTTACTGACCATTAGCTAGGTAACAGTGGTGGAGAGGCAAATGTCCAGAATTCTAGTTTCAGCTTCATTACTTGGGAGCCTGACAACCCTGGACCTCCCTATACCCCACTTTCCTCATCAATAACATAGAAATAACAACAGTACCTCCCTGAGCGGTACTGTTAGGGGGCGTGTTAACTGAAGCAGGGCACACTCACCATGTGCTTGTCGTGCTGGCATGCCCATGCTCATTAAATGTTAGCTAGTAAAACTCCAGGCAAACTTTAAATTAATTATGTGATGAAATGGGGAATTGGACGCCCAACTTTTTCTTCCTTCAACTGGTTCTCTCTAGCCCTTCATTAGTCCGATGATATGCTTTGGTGTATGTGTATCCTTCACTGACAGAGCTCTCTAAAGGTTACTGTCTGAACGCTACATAGATTCTGTGAAAATTGCCAATTTCAATAATTCATATGCTGGCATGGAAATTTAAGAAAGAAACTCAGAAACTTTCAGTGGGCTATAAATAAACAGTTGAAGATTTAAATAGCTGGGGATCTGTTTGCATGACATGCCGTTCTGGAAATCAGACAATCAGAACCCTGCCCCTCAAACACTAGGAGCTATGCTGCACATTAGTATATGAGGAGCTGAAACAACCCCTTTGCGCTGGGTTTTCCACAATTCAGTGGTTTCGAGTATTCCTGTGGGGCTAGGATTACACACGGGATAATACAATTGTAAACTATTAAATATATTACATATATTGGGTTGTTGGAATAGTCGCGACGCATTTTTGCAATGAAAAACATAGAAAAAAATAAGTCATAACTTTTCTGACAACTCAGTACAATAACTAATACTTGGTGTGTGTGTATATATGCTTGTATATCTATATGTGTACATATAGATATATATTCACACACAATCACACATATGTTGTTTTATTACACTTAATATTTAATTAAAAGTGTAACTACTCTTACACATTTATTTATACATTTCCTTTTAAATGCAAGTGACAATATTGTTTTTCTTGGATACCACCCATAATGGGTCCAATGAGTGAACTTCTGAGAGTGTAATGTGTAGATAAATTATGGACATGTCTGAACGTAGTGAGCAAGTTCTGGCAAAAAACCCCACAACTTTTCCTTATGAAAATCTCAGAAGAAGATATAACTCGTACAAATACTTTATTTTCTTTTCCACTACACTGCACTTAACAATGGGAGATGTGAGTAATGTTATACATTGAAGTCATGGTAAGATGAAATTTAACACACTAATATAAAATAAAAATTTAGATTTTCAGAAATTTTAAAATTGGTATTAAACACCTTATCGACTGTCCCCTATCCATGTCAACCTTGCCGAATTAACAGTATAGTTTTCATGTGACTTCTGGCTGTTTGCTTTTTCACTGACTAGAGTGATCATGTAAAACCATACCCAGTTGAAGTTATGTTTTTTTATATACACAGACGGTTCCTTACGTTTGTCCTGTAGACCATGATCTAAAAAGATCTTTGAAATCAATTATTTTATTTTTTACTCACTACAAACCTATAAGAATGGCATTGTGAACGTCCTAATGGAAAAGAAGTCACACATCCCCTTACCCTGCCTAGACAATGTAGAAGCCTTTAAACAATCACATTGGACCACGCAAAATGGTCGGCTTTACTTTTTTTTTTTTAAGAATTTTATTGGGGAATTGGGGGGATGGGAACAGCGCTGGGGAATTGGGGAAGGGGAACAGATAAGCTGCTGTCGTTTTGGTCTTCAATCTAGTTGTGGAGGACGTTGCTTCACTGGCCCAAGTTGGCACCATCATTGCACTTTTCCTGGGCGAGGCAGATCAGTCGCCGGCTTCTGGACGGCCGCTCACTGAGCCGCTCACGCTGGCTGCTGGCTACACACGGTAGCCCATGGCAACCCACTGCCACAGGGGCTGCAGCCTACGCCGTCACCAGCGACTCACAGCAGCCCAGCTCCAGGCTGAGCTGTTGTTCAGCATCTTAGCTGTGGAGGGCAGTGTCACTGGCCCTCATATGTGGGATCCGAACCGGGGCCCTCTGGCATCCCAAGCCAGTTCTTAACCATCGTGCCACTCGGCCGGCCCGGTCGGCTTTACTTTTAAGTTCAACTACGTTTGGTCCAGGCAGGGCCTTAGCCTAGCAGCTTGGGACAGAGCTGGGGTATGTCAGAGACCCAGGAGGCAGCACAGTGCACAGCCTTGGCTGTATTTGGATGGCGATATGACAGGCCAGGGACTGGTTGGTGGTTAGCTCACTGCCTGGCAGCAGGTGTTAGGAAAACTCAAATCTGAGAAGATAAGGCTTGGTGGCAGACAGTAGAGGAGAGGCCAGGCAGAGAGCTGTGATCTCGAATAAAGGCTCTGGAGGGCTTCAAACACCTGGAGAGCTCTGGCAACCTGCTTTGATATTCTAAGACCCCTGGCTTTTCTGATTAGCTCCACTCTAGTTACTAGGGGAAGAACTCTTTGCTACCTAAAAGGGTTTTACTCAGAATGTTGAGTTAACACTTTACAATCATTTGCCATAGGCTCAGAAGGGAAGACTGCATCAGGCCCAACACAGAAACCTACAGGGGTGTCTTCCCTGGGCAGGGAGGACATAGCGTTCTCATCTTCAGACTGAGAGCTCTATATCTCCTGGACAACAGTTGAGGAAAAAGCCGCAGCTTATGGCCATAATCAGGGGCAGGTCATTAGCTTCCCCTAGAATGACAAATCCCTATCTACAAAGTGTACTTCTATTTATTCTGCCCAGTACATCAGGGGCAATGCTGAAACTCCTTTGGGGGTAATTTTCATTATTTTTGCAGCAACAATATTAGGAAAAACAACTTTACATACTGCCCAACAACAGGGTCTATAGGAATCTCCTGTCTTAAAAAACAAATCTGAGCTAAAGTTGGTAGGAAATGGCAGAGACCCCTACATGACCAAACTTTGAAATGTTACCTATTTTTATAGTCATCAACGCACTCAAATGCCGTACCACTATCATCTTAACAACTTGCTTTAAACATCACTCTGAGTGCACATTTTGCTCAAATGTGTTTTAGCCTTTGGCCAAAACCAAATAAAATACAGTTCTGATCGGAGCACACCAGCTCTGCTGTCAAAAATGTCCTGGCCCCTCACCTCACACATCCTAACTCCAGGTACCTCTTTCTGTTTGTCCCCAGTGGCAGATGAAGGTCTGGCACACTCTGAAGCCATCTCTGTCTTGGATAGGAACTATTAGAAGGGTGTTGGCTGCTGTTGATGCATTTCACTCTCTGCAGCATAAGCAATGAGGTGCTGCAGGAGGCTTGTGTTTGTTTGGTCAGGGCTTTTTCCATTAGGCTTGGTCATCAGCAGTTGGCTGGTTACAAATGCAGTCCTAAGATCGAATGGCTGGAATCCAATTATCCCAGCTTCCTGTCTGCAGAGCCTTGCCAGGGAAGAATACAGTCATGTTTGCCTGCCTTGTCAGGCTCCCAGGACTTAAAGTATATCATTTGGAGAAAACTAACAAACAACAGATCCTCTGATGTTTTGATGGCGAGGCAACATGGTGTGGAATGAGGATGCACAAAACACAAACTCTAGCGCTAGTCTATATTCCCTGGCTCTGGGTCTAGCCCTTCACATCTCTGAGCTTCAGTTTCTTTTATTAGAGGGAGATAATAACAACCACTGGGTTGTTGGGAGCTTCTAATGAGATGATGTATGTGAAAGAGCTTTGAAAACTAAAACAATGCTGGCGGTGGTGGTGATAATAACGAAGTTATCTGACGTTGATTGACTGCCTCCATGGGAAGGGCACCAGACTGTGTGTTTAATGGACACTATCTCATTTAATACTCACAAACATCTTCTAAAGAATTGGTGATTATGGTAATAACGACACTAATAACAATAGCTAACATTTCTTAAGCATTTACCCTATAGCCTCGTCTTAGCATTTTATGCATTAACATAGGTGATCCTTACATCATGGGGAATAAATACTATGATCATCTATTTGACATATGAGAAACATGAGATTACAGAAGTAATTTGCTCAAGATCATACTGCTGGTAAGAGGCCACAAGGATCCAAATAGTCTGAATCTAGAACGGGAGTCTGCAAACATTTTCTCTACAGGGCTAGATGTTTAGGTTTGGGGGCCACAAAGAGGCTCTGCCGTATTTCTCTTCTTTCTTCTCCCCCTCTTCCTCCTCCTCCCCCTCCTTCTTTCTGTTTAGTTTTTTGTTATTGGCGTTTTGGTTTGTTTTTACAATCCTTTACAAATGTGAAAACCATTCTTAGCTCAAGGGTCACACAGAAATAGTCGGGCGGCTGGACTTGGCACACAGTAGTGTGCTGACCCTTGCTCTAGAAATAATTTCCGTTTTCCAGATAAGGAAACTGAAGCTCAAGAGCTGCATGGAAATCAGGATCCTAATCCAGTTTTGTGTGCTTCCAGAAACTCTGTCAATCCACACTCTAGTGCTTTTGTGTATGCAGTTCAAATGTAAGAGAGCATCACTGAGTTCGGGTATGCTGGGCTCAGCCCAGTCAACTTCCAAAGAGAAAAGCGTTCTTCCTCTTGGAACCGACTTGCAGATAAGACAGCAGCCTGAGATTTGACTGTGCCTGGCACACAGTAGGTGTGCCATAAATCTCCACTGAGTGAGACAATTCTGATTTCTGATTGGATTCAGTGATTCATCAAGAGCTCAGACATTTTCTCACATTCTTCTGGACTTTTTCATTTGGGTCTATGAAAGACAGCAATGACATATTCCTTTATGTAGCTCATAGGAAATCTGTTACAATTTATGAGGTAATTTCCATAGAGCTATTTGGAGAAAAGAAAGATGTTATGTGAAGAAATGTAATCTCTACAATGAATCATTCTGTTGACAGAAATGGCATTGGGGGACTGTATGCATGACTCTGAAATAAATACATCACTAACCAGAGACAGGAAAATAGAAGAACTCTGTGACTTCATCAAGTCAATATTGTCGTATCCATGAATACAGTCTAATCCTGGGTTTTTTTACTTCAGGGAATCAGTGAACTTCTTGGAAATGTATTAAAAAATTCTGCGTCTATGTCCAGATTTTGGGGGGAAAGACCCTAGATGTTATCAGGCTCTCAAAGTTTCATTATGTCGTAAATGTCAGAGCTACAATGAAATTGTTATAGTGCAGCTTACACCTGATGAGGAAAAGGGAAAGAAGAAACTTGCAGCTGTGCAACAATCAGCATTAAGTTTTTCAGATGCCCCTGTCAGTATGATGTTTTCTTATACCCTCAGGATACCCACTTAGGGTCCCACAGCTACGTGCCAGTTCCCTACTGGCACAGGTGTCAGGTCTGCACACCCACCCAGATTAATCACCAGTCCCGACTGGCTGCAGCGACCAGCACTCAGGGAAGCCAGCAGGGTCAACGCAGCCACAGAATGCAGCAAGAGACTCTTTCATTTTATCTTCAGCTCCGAGGTCAGGCCCACAGAGACTGCCATAATAAGCCTTGAGGCTAGTCTTTTCTGTTTTTGCATTATTAGCCCCTAAAATAATGCCTGGCACACAGTGAGTGTTTAATAATTGCTTGAATGGAGATGAGGATAATGATGAAATTGATAACAATTATTCCTTACATTCCTGGGATGACTAATAAGGCTGCTTAATTCAATTATCTCTTGAGATACTCTTATCTATATGGACTCAAAGGTTTTTGTCAATTAGAAGGTGTTTTCACTTTGTATTGTTTGTTAGTGGTGGTCGTTTTATGCTAAGATAGCTAGTTTGGGTGTTTCTCATTTGTATAGGGGCCGGAGAGCATCCTTCCTTGGAGATTATCATTGTGACCCCACGAAAGTAGGATCTGTGGACCTAGGCCAGGGTGGGCTAGATTAGGCTTCACAGACAAGGCTGTCCATGAACTAGGCCTTGGCCCAGTGGTGAGAGAAAAGCATATTGGGCTGCAGCAAGCAGGGAGAAGTCACATATGGACTTGACAGTTGGAAAAGGAAGGGGGACCTGGCCCATTTTTACTCACTCTACTCTGAGTTGGGCATTGTGTTGTGGGTGTGGATGACGTATCAATGAGCAACTGGAGACCACTTTAGTTTTTGAGTTGTTGAATATGGAAAATGTTCAGCATATGGAAAATTTTAAGGGGGTGTCGCTTTACTTTTTTCTTTTTTTTAGTTGTCACGTGTATGTGTGTGATTTAAAAAATAGATTAACCTATATAGGTGTAAAGAAAAAAGAATTAGAAGATAGTGGTAGTTATGTAGTATGAGGTGATAGGGAATAAACTCTAAGAGGTGCCAGTGAAACTAGAAAGAAAAGGCTAGTTATAGGTCTTTTCAAAGGAAGAGATTTTGGAGACTAAATGTAAGCAGAGAAAAGGTAAAGAAATCAAAGATGACTTCCCATCTAGAGTACCGGACAAATTCATAATAATAATTATAATAGTAGTAGTGGTGGTGATACTTTTTATTAATATTACAATATATTTGTTGCCCAGGCCTAAACATTTTAGAAAACTGTGTCTTCATTAACCTATTAATGTGGAAGTCACACAAAGCCAATGAACATTTATTTATTATTAATTTATATTTATCTCTCCGTTGGCAGCACAAAAACTTTTGCCAAGTGAATACATAAAATTTGGTATCTGTGAGGTAGGTAAGAGCATTTTTGTTTGTTTGTTTTCCATGAGAAATGTGAAACCCAAAGGGATAAGTGGCTTGCCAGAAGTCACCCAGATGGTGATGGCAGAATTCAAGGTGGAATCAGAATTCACGTTCCTCACTCCCCCCCGCCCCCACCACCAATACAGGCTACCACAAGTGAAACCATCAGTTGCAATAAGAAGTCTTGAATAGCAAATAAATATCAGGAAATTAGAAAATAAATAAGAGACTGCTCTCCACGGAGAGGGCGACTATTAGATGAGACAGAATTCTGGAATGACTTTGGCCTTTTACTTTTATAAGCTCAATGTTTCCGGAAGGCTCTGGGTTGAGGAGAGGAGGTTCGGTCATAAGGGTGACCCTGATAAGACTGCTCTTTCCTGGTTCCTTCCATTGACTCACATCCCCTTGATCAAGTGCCCACTCTCTGGCTGGATGGGACAACAGGTCCCGCCAGAAATGGTGCCTTGGCTCAGCCAGCCAGGGGCTTTTCACTTGAAATTATGAAACCCTGGCTCCACTTCCCTTTCACAAAGCCTTGGTAATGGATGACTCACAGTCTCCTCCATGGCAAGTCCCTAAGGATGATAAAGAGAGATTGGTATAAGGCTTTGGGGAAAGAATGTGGGGCGGAGGGTGGGGAGGGCTGTGTTCTGGCCAAGAAGTTCCATCATTAAGCAGTGGCATATGGGTCTCCATTTGGACCCTGTTGACAAGAAGACCATAGACTAATGATTACCGTGACAATTCAGGGGACCAGGGCTGGAATGAAATGACGTAACCTCCTAATGGCATTCAATACCGAGAAAGACTCGATTGAAATTATCTGACCTCAGCCAAGTTTTTTAAAACACAGACAATGTCTGACCTTTCATTCCAAGGCTCCAAACCAGTTTAAATGACTACCCATCCCGGCTACCAGGACACTCACTCATTCATGTTATAAAATGTCTTCTGATTTTAGAGGGAGTATCTCTTCAAAATTTGATGGTATTGCTTCTGTCTCTTACCTTCTACACAGGCAGAGAAATAGAGTGTGGGTTCTCAAGATAGGGAAAACTAAGCTTGTATCCAGGCTTTGCTCATTATTACTTGTATGACTTTGGTTCAGAAACTTGGTCTCCTTACAGTTCATTTTACTTATCCACAAAATGGGGGTTATTATATAAAATAACAATAAAAAGAATAATAAAACCCCAAATATCTGTCTAGTGGTGTTCTAATTGCTATCTTATACACAATTTTATTGAAATCAGACACCTCTATTATCTCATGAAGAAACTGAGGCTCAGAGAAGTTAATTAGCTTGCCCAAGGAAACACAGCTAGCAAGTTGGGAAGCTAGGATTCAATCCAGTCAATGCTTTTTTGGAGGATCACATGGTATAAGATATGTAAAGTGTCAAGGTATTACTGACAGATCTTAGAGGTTCAATAAAGTTTTGTCCCTTTACCCTCTTAGAAAATGAAGTGTGACCATTACTTAGGAAACTCATGAATTGGAGACGATAAAGAGACATTTTAGGTGTTCCATAACAAGACACTGAATGACAACGAAACTCCATTTCTGGTCCATGCTTATCATGTGTCTCTTCTCTGACGTCATAACCAAATCCCTACTATCTCTATCTTCTCCTGAGTTGTGTTCATAGCCTGCCCCTTCCCAGAGCACACAACTGGCTTAGAAATAACCACTGCCTGCCACCTTTCACCACTTCCCCACCCCTGGCTCCCCACCACCTTTTCCATATGACTCTACATGCAGCTTCGGAACTTCAAATGTCATGGAATCCAGAGTGATCATAGTGACAGCTACACTTCAAGCAGTGCTTACTGTGTGCCAGGGACTGTGCTCCACTATTTACAGGCCACTGATGCCTCACAAGCACACTCCGGGGAATGTTACCCCCATGCTAAGAAGAACCTGAGGCTCAGATAGGCAGAAACTTGCCCAAAGTCACACACAATCAGTAATTGGTGGAGCCTGCATCTAAATCCATGTGTCTCTAATGACAAAGCCCTAGCAAGCTTTTAACCACGGAAAGCCTCTCAATTTACAGATGGCAAAACTTGAGCCAGAAAGGGTCAGGGACATGCACAGAGTCATACAGCAAGTTAATAAGGATGCTGGGGGAAAGGGCACATTTTTTAAACATTCTCTATCACACTCTGGCCTGCGCAACCCTCACTGTGTCCATTCCACACCCCTGGCCTCATCCCACCATTCATTCACTCTGTGCTCTGTGCTGTCTCAATAAATGCCATTATTGGTGACAAGATGGCCAGTGTTCTCCAGGGTCATACAATGTCAAGTAATTCATGCAATGTCAGGTTGATTCACCATTACATTCTATAAATACAAACGTTCTGAAGCTTAAGTTCTTTACAATAGATAGTCATGAACTAAAAAAAAAAAAGAAAGGAAAAAAAAAAGCTTACCATGAATTAGGAAAATAGTGGTATTTTAAAACTCTAATCCTTTTGCTACTTGCAAGAAATATGATCAACATCTTGATTTTATTCAAAATTGTCACAGAAGGGTTTTCCTCTTATCAGAAGGCTGCAGCTTTTGCAGTGGGTGGCGTATTAAATACCAGAGCAGCCGTGAGATTTGGGGGCTGGAAGAGCTAAGTGGGATGGTGCAGTGCGGACGCTGTAAACAATGAAAAGCTCCAAATTCTTCCAAAGAAGTAAAAACAATGAATTAATTCCAGCACACAAAAACCTGAGTTGGGCATGAGATTTTAAAAAACAAACAAACAAGCAAAACCGACCAATAAGAGCTGGCCCCTGTTCTCAAGACACTCAAGATCTGGCGAGGAAGCCCAGAAAGGGCATGATTAATGAACCACGCTGGGAGGCAGAGCAAAACATTAAGAGAGAAGGACAAATAAAGTGTTTCCGGGATTGGAATAGGTCCAAAACCTCATGCTGCCCTGGAGGCTGGAAAAAGCTTCAAGCTGAAGGTGGCATTTGAGATGGACTCTGTAAGAGGAGCTGGGAGATATGTGTCCAATGGGAAGAAAGCAGAACCAATAGACCGAAGGTGAAAATGCAAAGAGAGAATGCAACCTGGAGCATAGCATTTGCTTTGCAGGGATAAAGAGTTTTGCTGGCACAACTGTAAATCGTAGACTTAGAAAAACTATGGAGGGCCCAGAATTTGGTGGGCCACGAAGAATCTGTTTAGGGGTTTTGATCAGGAAAATGGCATGCTTGTGTTGGGTTTTAGAGCCTCCAGCCCCAGTCCAAAAGAAAGGTAACATCAATTGTAGAAGGATGAGGTCAGAAAGGATGGAGATAAGAAAATGGCAGGAGACAAATCTACTGATTATACAACCAGATCGAATTACCTCTTATTTCTGATAAAATGAATAGTTTTAATAGCAGACCATTTTCTGACTGGTCAAGAATTGGTTTTGACTTCTAATTAGATGCTATTGAGAATTCGCTTATTTAAAATTGATGAAGAACCACTGTAGAAATATATCTTTATTTGTTTACAAACAGCCAAGACTCCATGGAGAAGGAAGGGAGGCAAAGAGGGAGAGTTGTCCAAGAGAACTCTTCTGTTTCGTGGATGGTTCTTGCTGCTAAAGAGAAAGGGGCCTCAGGTGGATCAAGTCCCCTCAGCAAGTTATGTGCAGGGGAGAAAAGCTAGGCATGGCAGGGTCTGGGCTCCACATCCAGCTCCAGGTAACCTCCGGGTCCTTGGGGGAAATTCCAGGTTCACTTCTCTGATGTACAGCTTTCTTCAGCTACACAGTGGGAAAAGGACACTTACCTTGTAGAGTTTCATATAAAATGTTTCCCACCAACCCTGGCACATAGGAAGTGACTAATCAACGGTATGTAACTGAATTATTATCACTTTTTACTTACTTCTTTGATCCCACCTCCTACCACTTTCCCCACATTCACTGAGCACCAGCCACACGCGTCAAAGCTCATTTCTGCCTCCGAGTCTCGTGTGTGCTGTTCCCTTTGACTGACATCATATTCCCCCCCCACCCCGATGAACGCATGAGTAACCCCTCTCTAGCATTCTTGTCCCAGGTCACAGGGCTGACCTCACTCCATGAAGCTTTCCCTGACTACCCCAGAAAACGTACACTCCCGAAACCCATCTCGATTTTTCATGGTCTTTATGGCACTGGTGAGTATCTAAACTTGTCAGATTCACGTCTATATATTGTATGTCTCCTGGTTTATTTTCTGGTTCCTGACAAGGAAGCGCAGAGACTTTGGCAGTATTATTTATTAATTAACCTCTGGTAACAGACCCTGGCACATAGTAGGTGTCCAAAAAAATGTGTGTTTCTCTGAACACTACTGTAGTACTTTTAATAAAATTAAACTATATAACAAATAAAAACTACCTAGCATATAATAAGTACTAAATCAATGTTAGGTTTTCCTCTTTGGATGGGTTGGGAGAATGGCTGCTCTGAAGTGAAGAAAGACAATTTGGAAAGAAAGCAAGAAAGGGCACAGTCGCCCCAGTCTAGGTTGGTTCAGTTTCTGAGGCCTAGTTCTCTGCCTGGACACAGTAGATGCTTCCCAGCGGGTGAAGGCTCAGGATGTTATTCTAGGGTAGAAGTTTCAGGAGATGGGGCTTTTGTTTTGTTGTTGTTGTTTTTTGCTTTTTTTTTTTTTTGTATGAAGAGGTTTTGTAAATAAGTGGACAGGAGTGATTCTGAGGAAAGACATCTGGAGCGATAGCTCACAGAGGCCTTATGAATTCTTTAGAAAAACTAAGGAGGAGGGAAAACCGAGCACCATCACAGACCTTTACAGGAGGTGTCTGGTCCAGCTGCTTAGGGTCTTAAGCTGCCAAGAAGGCTCCTGCCAGGTTTGGATGAGCAGAAGTGGAGGATCCAGGCCCAGCTGTTCCCCATCCTATTTTGGCCCACCTGCAATGGGGTTCCAGGTAAATTTGTGTATGGAGAAAGGATTCTGATTTGATAACCTAATTCTTGTCTACCCCCAGCATTTGATATGTGAGATGACGGAGGCCCCAAGGTTTAAACGGAGCCACTAGGACAAATACTGCCAACGAGGGGGTCTTTCCACTGCGCCATACTCAAAAGTGATGGGGCTTGAATTTCACTGACAGGTACCCTAGGTCTAACACCCCAGGGGCTCCAGGACAAGGCAGCTGGATTCCAGGCTTCTGGGTGGCTCATGACACCAAAAAAGGTTTCAGCAAACAGACACAGTCTTAATATCCTCAATCCAGGGCCTGTGGGTCTATGCATATAGCTGCCATGCTGCCTTGAATGGCTCCTGTGGTGTGTCCCCGAGAATGGCTGAGCTGGGTCTTTCCCCAGCTCCTGCTCTTGGGATATATCAGAGAGATACGTCCTAGTGCTCGAGGCCCTGATGAAGGTGGCAGACAGACAGACAGACTGACAGATAAAATCAGACTTTCTAGGGGTCCTGGGCTTCTGGCTTTACCTTGAGGAGAACCTGATACTGGAGACAGACTCTTCTTCATCTTCAAACACCCAGAGCTTCTGAGACGAGTTGGGCTGTGGAGGTTACAGAGCAGCGCCACAGAACTGAGGCATGGCATTGACTGTTTATTGTGTATTCAAAGTTCAGTTATTAGTTTTAAGACTTCAGATGTCCTTCAATATATAATTTATATAAACATGTACAGAATGCACAAATATAAACATACGTGTAATTTATCAATAAATAGAATTTATCAATTAAAAAACAACAACAACAAGTCTATGTAGGCTCCTGTTTTCCCCAGAACACGTTACTGGGAACTGCATCAAAAAGGTATATTCTTATAAAGCCAAGAGTGCTTTCCATAGAAACAAATTAGAATCAAGGATCCTAATACCTTCAAAGCTTAAGCTTCAAATGAATCATAGGTATAACTAACAATTGTATAAAACCAAAGATAACAACCATCATTAAAATCTGTCATCTTCTGAAATGATATAATTAAATTCCATGTTCTATATAATGGGAGCACGTCCTTTACACGCTGATTACACAAGGGGACTCAGTGCTTTATAACCTGTACAAGTGGCCCCACTTGTAATTCTACCTTGTTAAAAATGTAAACAAAAATAAGGTGTTAGCTAAATAACATTAAACTATAATGAACATTTACATAGACTATCAGATTAGGAAAAAAAAATCTCAAAAGTTATCTCGTACAGCATCTTAGCAGGCTCATAACATTCTTGTCAGCTGGTCGTTCATAGTTTGGTCCATGTTTGAGGGGTTTTTTTTTTCATCAAATTTATATATATGTTGAATTTACAGGGTGGGGAGAATATTGATGACCCTTTTTCTCCAAATAAGCATTTTCATGGCAAAAAGGCATTTGAATTTGTTCCATGTGACTTTGAAGTTACATGAAGTTAGGCTCATTCTTACCAGAATTAGTCCCCATCGCTCTCTCCCCACTCCTTTACTTCAAGACCAACAAAAGCCCTTCAAACGAGAGGGTTTGTGATGTATAAAAGTGCAATGTTGTTTTGTGTGCATTGCACCACCTGGAGTCACCAAATGAGGAGAGTGGATTTGGAAGAATGGACCCCCAAAAGGTGCTCCCTTGGTATTGTTTTTCAACATAGAAAGCTCATTCTCTAAACCGGTTCACCTCTTCTTGGTGAAGAAATTCTTAGTGCATCCAAAGTAAGCCAAAGCGATCACAAACATATAGAAGGGCATCTTATGATTTACAGAACGTTTTCAAGAAAATCATTTAAAGCCGCTACAGCTTTGTGAAGCCGGCAGGAGAGAGTCTCTGAGGCCAGAGAGGTCCCGCTGTTACTTCCAGGTCACACAATATGTCAGCCATCAGCTCAGAGCACGTGCTGCTTCTCTGCCGCCCCCACCCCTACCACGCGGGCTCACAAAGGCAGTGGGCAACGTGGGCGGCCATCACAGCAGGTAGTTTGGGTCTCATCGCCACGCTTGGGGCTTTGGGACTCAGAACCTTGCTGCTCCCTCTTTTGGATTACAACAGGATCATCCTCAAAATGGTGGTTGCCTCCTAAACCCCCATCTAGTAATGGCAGAGGACGATGACTTGAAAAAGCAAAGGGGATTGGTCCAGCCAGAGTGAAAGTACAAGGTAGGACTTAAATAATAAATTTTCTTCATGTCTGATGAGAATAGATCCCCAGTTGAATCTGATCCACTGACCAGCGAGAGCCCCAGGCTTACGAAGCACTTCGTGGTGCTGCAGGATTTTTCAGCAGCATTTCGGAGTTCTAAATAACAATCTTTAAAGGCTGTTACCCTTCCCTAAGGCATGACTTTCTCTCCAGTAAAATTAAGTCTTCACAAGACAGAGGATTTTTTTTCTTTTCTTTTCTCTCTTTTTTTTTTTTTTTTGGCATTTGGATGGTTTCTGGGCAATCTTTCCTTCCTCATTCCAAAGTCTCTTTCCCATCTGGTTTGATTCCAGAACTAAAGTAAACATCAACAGAAATGGTAGCTGACACTTCTCAAGCAGCAGGAACAACTTGAGTATGAGAAAGTCCTGAGATGCTATCAAATCACAGCCAAGATCAAAGTGAAAAATCTCCCATGGCTCTGCGATGTGATGGTGTTTCCCTCCCCGGGATCTTCACTCTGGGGCAACCTGCAAGAGCCATGGACTCAGCTTTAAATGGAGGACATCCAGGTTAATCTGAAGGGCAAAGCTGGCAAGGTCAAGGGTCTCAAAGGCCCAAATGAGGCAGCTAGTTTCTTTGAAACAGTCAAAAGGCAGGCTGGCCATGGCTTTTCGAGGTAGCAGACAGCTGCAGCAGCATTCCATTGTCCTAGGAACGGAGAGGAATCTTAGAGATCCCCTAGTTTAAGCTTCAGTTGACATATGTAAAAAGTGGGGGAGGGAAGGGCTGGATCAAGATCTCACAGCATGTTAGGAGTAGAGCCAGGGCTAGGATTCGGGTCCTCCATGTTTTCCACCCCCAGTACTGCTTGGTCCCACCTCCTCCGCCAGGGGACTGTAGTGAGTGACAGATCTCGGCAGTGTGAGCTCCTATCAGTTCTCTCCCTTGGGAGCAACAAGGCCAGGTGTCAGGATTATAAACTGGTACAGTGGGCCTCACCACGAGCTCATGGGAAAGATTCCAAAGTCTTAATAAACACTATGATGCCGCCGGCCCTGCCCAAGTCTCCTTAGGAGAAGATGCTGAGCTAGTTGGAGAAGAAGGTGGGCGTCTCAGAGCAAGAAGGTGGGCATCTCAGAGCAAGAAGGTGGGCGTCTCAGAGCAAGAAGGTGAGCATCTCAGAGCACAAGGGCCTGAGGCTGTGGCGTTCTGGGGGGCGGGGAGGGGGGCGG
>NW_017731940.1:190738-208301 GCF_001890085.2 Hipposideros armiger
GGGGGGGGGGGCTGTCTGTCTTCTGTTTCCCTCCAAGGTTGCTGCGGTGGAGACCGTTTTCTTCGGATATATCTTTGCTCCAGTTTCTTCCATGGTAAATAAATGGAGCATGTCCTGAAGAGAAGGACATAAGGAACAGCAAGCGGAAGTCTGGACTGACACGGGGTCTGGTCAGGAGGACACACATTTGGACCCAGACACTGGGAGGAGAGCGTACTAGTGTCTGGCACAGAACAGGACAGAGATGAGACGGAGAGCAGTTTGAACATAGCTGTGACGGAGGTGAACAAGCAAGAAATGTGTGCTTTTGGAACATGACTCTGACCAAGACAGGGAGGATGTGTTTTGACAGTGTCTGTGAGCAGGCACAGCAAAGAAGGCATATTTAGAGACATCTATGACTGAGAGAGGACACAGTGAGTGATCGTGTTTGGAACATGAGACCAACCAGGCACAGTGAGGGGACAGACTGGGGACAACAGACAGTGCGAGGCAAGGGCGAGATGCCAGGAAGAGGGCGTGCTGGGAAATGAAAAATCCCTTCATGGGAGGAATCTCTGGAACAGAACCCCGAGTGCACAATGGGGCGGTCCTGTCCCCTGACTCTCACAAACGCCACCTGCTGGAATCCCGGAGGAAAAGCCCGGTGGGCATGGCTGCCTGTCCCGACGGATGGAACGCTCCAGTGAAGAGAATACCGGGTGCAGTCGCACACAAGCAGCAGTTTAGGACCTGGCCCTCTCTTGGAGGGATGGCTGTCTTCTGAGTCACTGCCCCAGGGGCCTAAGTGTCCCTGGGCTGAGCAGCCACCAAAGGAGAAGTTGCTGGGGGGTGGCATTGACTCTCCCATTGGCCACCACACTCCACTGCATCCCTGGAGAGGGAAGAAGATCAGAGAACCTCAGAGTTGGAATGGATGTCGCAGAGGATCTTGTGAGAGAGCCCACCCAGTGCAGGAAAGCCCCTGTGCCATGCAGATGGGTGGATGCATAGTGCCTACTTGGGAATCTCCAGTGACCAGCCAGGCCATATTATTTTCCGGCAACTTGATTGAAAGGGCTTGTTATTGTTATTAGAAAGAGCTTATTAAACGTTCAGCCAAAACCTGCCTTCCTAGTGGAACTATTGTGCCCTCCAGGCCCACTTAAAATTCTTCCCTCTACTAATTATATCCTCCATGTTTTCCCTCTCCAGGCTACACATTCCCATTTGCTTTAATAGTTCCTTATATAATATGGTTTCCAGCTTGTTGCCCATAGTGGGAACTGTCCTCTAAACACAAACCTTATTATGATTATCTCTCTTGAAGTAAGTAAGGAACCAGGGAAGAGTGCAAATCTACACAGTGAGCCTGACCTATCATGCATGCACTTTTCATCATCAATTTAGTTTCCTTCTATGAATATGGTCAACATTAAGTTCATTTCTGACAATGGTAATATGCTATTGGCTTATATCGAGTTTGTTGCCAACTTGCTGTCTTTTTTGATACAAACAGTTGTCAATTCCGGTGGTTCTTCATTACATTGGTGCAGTTTATGTTGTTTGTTTGCTTGAGCCAAAGTGTGGGACATTACATTCGTTTCAGTTAAATTTCATTTCACTGGTTTGGTATCATTTTAGTTAATTGCGAGCATTCTAAATCATAACAATTTCAACATTCAAGAGGCGATTATTTAGCACCAGCTAGAAGCAGACTTCAAGGGTTTTACAAGCACATAGCAGGTCAGATAATCTATTGTTACCTAGATCTTTCAGTTTTCCATCATCTGCCTTTTAGGTCTTCAGTCAAGATAAAAAAAATGTTGATTAGGACAGGGCTAAAACAGAGAATTATGGCACACCGCCACAGGCTGCCTTCCTAGCAAACAGGTAACACTCAGTGTTACCGAGGAATGGGCCCACCCATGGAAGGCTTTGTCCAATGCTTTGCTGAAATGTCTCTGCCAAGTAGTAAATCTGTCATAATAGATAATGAAATTAGTTGGCCTGAATTATTTTTTAATGAAACAACACTAACTCTTGCTCACAAATTTTTGTGTTATAACTCTCTTAGAATGTTGGTAAGTTGTATTTCAAGATATGAGTCTATAGTTCCCGGAATCTAGTTTAGTCTTTCTTTAAGAACTGGGACAATATTTACTGGTCTCCAGGCAGCCATCATTTCCCTAATCCTTGAAAGAACACCAGTCAGAGGTCTTATCAACCAGTTCCTTTAATTCCCTGAGATTTAATACAGCTTGGCTCAGAGACAGTTAAAAGTTTTCCATCAATTCCGGACAGCAACTTTCTCCCTGTAATGTTCTCTTTTTTACAGTTGGAAGATTATTCTTGTTGCAGCAAAATATGCAAGATTTTTTCCCTAAATAATGAGATCTAACTATTTCTGGGTTTTCTACTTGTTCTGAACATAGCTTTTGATTCATCCTTAGTTATACATTCCTTCTTCCGATTTTCCACGTGCCACCTTCAAGTATAAACTCACTAGATAACTCAAGATGAGGCCTCATGTCTTTATATACCCCCCACAACATTTTTATCTGTCTTATTCATTGAACATATCTATTAAAAGTAAAAGAATGAATAGAAAGGAAGCAAGGAAGAAAAGGTTTCTCATTTTTCATGGGCCAAATTACCTCTGTATCATACTTATTATAATTATTAGCAATAATAAAAACGAGCACCCACTAGGGCAACATCTACATGCCAGGCACTGGACTAAGTGTGTTATATGCATGAATACATGTATTTTACGCCCATTTAACAGACAAGGAAACTGAGTCTCAGAGTTTTAATAATTTGTCCAAGTTTACTCAGTTAATAAATGGTAAGATCAGACCTATTTACGTCATTTTTGATACCAAAGTCTGTGCTCTTAATTGTCTTGATATACTGTCACTTAGCATGCTGAGAACCACGATTGCTAAGTCCTGTATTCAGGTACTCCTGTCTCTAACGTTTCTTTGTCCCACTATGATGTACTCAAGGATAAAGGGAGTACATACAGGAGTCCATATGGTATCTATTCTACCTATGGGAAGCTTACAGTGTGATGTGGCTCTGCCTTTTACTGAAACACGGTGTGACTGGGGCGCTAATATAGTACTCTCCTGCTAACCCCTCTTGCCCGCCAAAGGAAAATCTTTCCCAAGTGGCATGCATATTTTCTGTGATGCAGGACTCGGGAGACTAGATGGAAAAGGGGGGGAAAAAACCCTGCAAAGGCTGGAGGAAAGTAGGGAATACAGTCCAAGAGAAAGGCTAGGTGAATAAATATAACAAAGAATGAGGAAAGAGGATGGAAGACAAGGCAGGAAGACAGAGCTAAAGACAGCCACAGAGTTGGGTGCGTGGAAGGCTCCAGAGCTGTTGGGGAGAATGGAGGAGGTCCTTTGAGAGGTGTTTCCAAAAGATGATATTGTCTCTCTTATGCCATCTTTCCAGAAATTCAAGTAGAGATTGAGATTACTGTGGAATTGCTATTGGATGGATGCCTGTTGCCACTCCTTTTTACTCAGGATACATCAATGTAAGCCTTTGCCAAAGAGAGGAGTCATGGAGAAAGAAGGACAGTGGTCCCCCCTAACTCCTTGGAGGACTCACAACCAACTCCCTCTTTACAGGACACGTGGGGACTTGAGAACAATGACAGGGTGATCTTGCGTCCTGGTTGGCCTGTGTCAGTCTCAGTTTACTCTATTGTACTGATCTAATTGTTAACAGTTAACCATTTAAAGTCATCTACCTTTTAGGTCTTCATTCAAGATACAAAGTGATGGTGCACTGTGCTGCACCCCAAAAAACCTCCGTCCAGTGCCACAGATCACACTCAGTGGACGTGGCTTTAACACTCAGTGAGCCCCTTTCGCTCCCAACTACAAGGTCACCCTCCTAGCTCAGCAAAGGAAGCAGCTGAGCGCAGCCCTGTGAGCAGTCAACCAGGGGACAGGGACCTGGGCTCTAACACCTTTTGAGCCTTCCATCCAAAAACTTTCCCATTTTTTAAATGAGGAGGAGGATTATCTATAAGAGCCTCTGCAGCTCTGACATTCTGATTCTATGAGTAGCAGAGATGGTGGGTGACAGATACAGGCCTTCTGATTGGGCACCAGCTGTGTGTAGGACTGTTCTCCAAAGCTGTGGGTAATTGCTTTGATTTTGGCTTTTAATATTCTATTGTTAGTATCTGATACTTTATATTCTGTGTGAAGGGAAGAGGTTTCACTGGAAAAAACAAGAGGGGGAGGGGGTGATTTTTAGGTTTGTATTAAAGAACTTGAAAGACCTCAATTTCGGAATCTGTGAAATTACACTGCAAAACCGTTGAATGTAACCGGGTAGGGGAGGATGGTGGGGGAGGGGGCTGAGATGTCACAACTTAAAATGCAGCGAGATCACAACTGTCTCTCCTCAACCATATGCCTAATCAGAAACATTGGCAGAGTTGCTCAAAATCTCTGATGCAAAACAACGTTAAAAAAGGATCTCCGATATTTTAACAGAATTTTTTAAAGGCAGTTTCTTGTTTTAATAGTTTGTTTAGTAAAAGTCCTCTACAATGTATGAAGCATTTTTTTATACCGTTTTCCACATTTAATCTTCAACACAAATCTTTCAGGAAGGAGGGTACAGAGTATTCTTCCAATTTTAGAAGAGGAAGGTCAGTGCAGGGGCATGAATTGATTGATGGGTAGTGGTGGGCTCAGTGCTCTACACCAGGCATTCTGCTTCTCAAACCAGGAATTCTGTCCAATGGGAAACATGGAAATCATTGGTGTGGTGGGCAGAGTTTGGGGATGAAATTTAGTATTAACAGTTGATGAAATAAATTACCTGTCTTCCAGAAGAATAGGAAAAAAGGAGGTGGAGGAGGAGGAAGAGGAGGAGGAGGAAGAGAAGAGGACAGGGAACACTAGCGAAGTCATCTTTCACAAAGTGGTCCAGAGACTACGTGTACCAGAATTATCCTGGGTACCTAGAACAAATACAGAGTCCCAGCATCTACACCAGACCTCTGACTGCAGGGCGAGGAGAGCAGTGGGGAGAGCAGAAATTTGCATATTTAAAAAGTGTCCTCAGATGATTCCTATGTACACGCGAGTGTGAGATTCCCTGAGCAGGTGGACATCCAGTTGTCCGACTCATACCGGAGGCAGAGCTTAGACCTAGAGGCTTAGGCAGCAGCAAAGAGAAAGTACCGGAGAGTGGCGAGGGCCAGAGCTGGAAGGATGAGGCGTTCAGTGATGCGCCACAAGGGATCAGCAAGGAAGCACTGAAATGCATGCAAACAGTGCATTGTAGCAAAGTGGACAAGGGGATATATTTATTGGCTTCATTTATTGAGGATGAATAAATGAGAAAAGACTTGGTGATGAATCATGAATATGAGAAAGCAAAAATGTAAGACATTCACAAGCAATATATTTTTAGGTGTTCTTTATGTGATGAAAAAATAGAATGCTTGGGTACAACGAGCTAATAAAAACTAATTGAATTGTCTATAAACAGTGAGCCTACACACTAAGTTATCAGTAAGTTACATTGCTCAAAAGGCAATGCCTTAGGTCAATTTCTTTATTTATCTTTAGATTCACTATCAACTGTAATAGAACACTGCCTCTGGGTGATGCAGTATTTCCCAAATATGAGACGTGTTCCACAGGTGATATGCCAACCGATGGGCACAGCATTAAATAATGTGAACTGCAGAAGGGGATTCAATATTTCACTCTTTCTGGTTATTTTATTTTATTATTTTTGAATCTTTTTTTTTAACTTATGTTTTTTTAAATTTATTTTTCAGTTACAGTTGACAATATTATATTAGTGACAATAGTATATTAGTTAACAATATTAATTAGTTTCAGCTGTACAACTTAGTGATTTGACATTTATAAACCTTATTGCTGTAATGTTTCTGCTTATTTTAAAGAGAAAGACTCACTGTGGCCCCACTCTGGCTTTAACAAGTCTTTAACACCTAACAAATGAAGAGCAGGTCTCAGGCTCAGAGCCCTTGGCAAGTAATAGGATCCAATTAAATTTTAATAGTAGCAATTTATACAAATAATAATTTGCTTTGTCTTCATTGCATTTATTTTTAAACCATCTTCTCTACATGGTTTTGCACTGAAGGTCATGATACAGAATTTCCTTTACAAATATATTTATTTAGAGGAAGAATGTATTGAAGGACAAATACTAAGTCTATAACAGCATGGGTAGAATGCTGATATGGTAAAAATTGTGAAGGTAGCAGGCAAGTGACAAAAGCCCCTATCAGAGAGATGAGAAATCAGAATTGCAGAGAGCATCATGTCTTGGCAAGAATACAAAAGCAACACATCCACCAGGCGGAAGCTAAGGGATCCTAGGCCAGGATTCTTTCTGCTATTTTGTGCCACTTGCAGAAAGGACCCCAAACAGCTTAGTGAGTATGGTTTGGAATGCCTCGCCTTGTGGCCCCAGGGCAAAACACATTCCCAGTGGCTCCTTAAATCCAAGCCTCATAAAAGGTCCATGTTTCAACACGCCAAAGCACACCAAAGGATGAAATCAGTGGGCGTAGCTTATTCTAACCCTAATGCAACTGCTTTCCTGTTTCTCAATATGCACATGTAACTAAGGTCAAACCAACGTCCTTGTGAGATTTTTTTTTCCTATTTTCTACCACAGTTCCTAAATTACAAAAGGTTGAAACTTTGAGTCTTTGGGGGAATCAGACTGTCTGCCTGCTTTTCCTGCCTAACTATTCCTATATGATGGAGCCTGAAACTATCTAGGAGAACATGCCTTAAAAGCATGGGCCCATAATAATAACAGCCAACGCTGACTGCTTATTATGTGCCAATTACTGTACTAAGCAAATCATGCATTATCTCATATAATGTTCACAACAATCCTACCATATAGGTTTTATCGTGTGCAGGTTGAGTGGAATGGGGCCTAGTAGCTTGCCCAAGTCAAACATACAGGGAGAGTGGAGGGGGTGCCAGGTGCATGGAAGTACATAAGATCCCACAGCTTCCAAGAGAAGGAGAAGCAGGTGGTAAGAGAGCCCAGAGGAGAAACTGATCAGTTATTACGCGAAGATCAAGGGGGCAGGGATCAGGAAAGTTGAGAGAGCTCGGAATGGAACTGTGCCTCAGAGAAGGAGTTGGCTTGTGCCAGGCAGGAAAGTCAGAAAGAGCATTTGAGGCAACAGGAATAATCCAGAGACAGGGTCTGCACTATTCAGCTGGGGAAAATGAACGAACCTTGCATGCGTATTGCACAGGGAGTTAAGCTGGGGAAGAAGTGAAGGAAATGAGCTGGAAAACCAGACTGGGGCAGGTAGGAAGGACTTCCTATGCCCTTCACTGTCTTCCCACTGCAAATCACACTAAGTTGCTCAAGATTATTCTACCACAACTCAATCCAGCTAGCATTTACAGTTTAAAATCCCACGTGCCTGAATGGCCTTTCCATCCGCTTGAATGATACATGTGAAATAGCTTCTCTCTCCATGGTTATAGTATACACATCGTCCCCAAAGAAAATCAGAGGTAGGGAAAAATTATAATTTGCAACCCTGTCAGGGAAAGGTCACCGTAAAATCACTAAATATGTGAACAGCCATGAGTACAATTCTACAACCCAGAGTTTTGGGAAGTGGACTGGACTGGACTGAATGCAGAGGAGGTTGCGTAGGGCAGTCTGAGTGAGTGTGTGAGTGTGTGAGTGTGTGTGTGTGTGTGTGTGTGTGTGTGTGTGTGTGTGTGTAGGGAGTGTCCAAGAGAAAAGCTCGAACCATCAGAATGAAGTAAGATGGTAAAATTTTGACAGTGAGCTCTTGAATGGCAGAGATCTTGCCTGTCTAGATACCAGCTATATCCCACTGCCTAGAACAGAGCCTGGACCATACTAGGCATGTGATAAAAAGGTAATGGGTGAATGAATAAATGGAACTTGGACTAGGAGCTCTGAGGCTTGGGTTCTGATCTTTGTTCTTCTGCTGATACACCAGCATGATCTGAAGCAAACAGCTTAAGTCTTTGAGGCTCAGTTTTCTTGTCTGTAAAATATTGGGTTCAGCAGTCTATTTCAGCTTATTCCTAACAAGATTTTAACAAATCACCTCATGGAGGGGCCATAGGAGATATTGGCAGGATGGGGTCAATGGTCATGATTCTGTGCACTTGCCTCCCCATATGAACATGTTTTGATCAAAGTAGTTCTACTTTTATTGTTCACAGTTCCAAATAAGATCCTATTGGAACAAAAGAAGTCTATGCCTCAAGAAAAAACAAACAAACAAAAAAAACATTTAAGAACCACTGGACTGCTAGAGCTGTTATCACTTCTAGCTATAAAACTCTAAGCTTTGATGATGCTAAGATATAGGGAAGTAAAATTTAATCCAACTTGGCAACAACTAGGGCTATTCAAACAATAGAATGTCTTACCTTGGATAATGATGAGCTACTGCTCATTGGGTGGAAAGACAGACAACTACCTACCAGATAAATTGTAGATGACATAACTGCATTGGTTGGGATATTTGACCAGATCACTTCTGAAGCCCTTCCCATGCCTGAGAATCAAAAGTTCTGCATTCTCTCAAGAGTTTTCAGTTAACTGGTAAGGGACATAGTTTAGTGGCTAACAGCAAGGGCTCTGAAATCAGATGAACATGGATTAGAATCCTGGTCCCATGACTTGTCAGATATAAGGCATTGGCCAAGTTATTTAATCTCTCTGAGTCTCAGTTTCCTCATCAGTAAAATGAGAATCCTAACACCTGCTCCAGAGAGTATATTAAGGATTCAATGAGATGTCATGTGGAATGCACTTAGCTTGATGCCTAGTGTATAAACCAGTGCTCAGTAAATGGTTGATGTTAAGATGATGATGATGAAGGTGAAGATGGTGATGTCTGGACCAGGAAACCAAAACCAAATTATTCCTAAAGCAACTAGTTATTATAGATAACAATAATATATTTGTGTATATATATGTATGCATACCTATGTATGTATATGTATACATATGTATATATGTATATGTGTGTGTGTATTCATACACACATACTCCTTTCCCCAAAGTCCTTAAAGCATCCATAAGTAGAGGAAAAAATTTAATTATACCAGCCAGCAAAGGCACTAAAAACCTGAAAAGGATAAAAGAAACATGAGCAGGAACCAAATATATTTGTTAGGTTTATCAAAATATAGACTCGCCCATTTCTTAGAGAATAAGAACCGCTCCAAGAACAATTCTAACTGTGAAATGTTTCTAAGAATCTTGTTAAAAATAACCTGAAATAGTCATGGAAATGAGAAAAGGCAGTTCTGAAGTCATTTTCTGAAAAGCAAGTTCTTAGCTCTTGGGTTGAATATAACCCCTAACACAATTGGTTTGTTTCTATAACCAGAGCCATTCTACTGGGTTTCCTTGCCCAGGGGTTGAAGACGATGTCCCAAAAGGAAAGCAGCTAGCACTTTCTGGATCACTCCCTCTCCACAGTTCCCCTCTCCTTGCCATTAAGGGACTTTTCCCTCTCCCTCTGAACTACTTACTCAGGAACTCTCCTGTCCCTTAGTAGGAGGATATTAGGGTGATTTTGACACCAAAATTTCCTTTCAGACCCTGTGCTGACAATGAACCAGTGTTACAGAAATAGGAGCCTACTAACCTGTGTTCCTGACACGTTGCCTGAAAAAGATGATGAGGAGGATCATGAGAACATAGTTTATCAATAATGTGTGTGTTCCAGGCTCTGTATGTACACTATGTCATACAACCCTGACAACAGTCTGATGAGGCAAGAACCACCTTTACCTCCATTTTGCACAGGAAGAAACCTAGGCACTGAGAGGTCAAGTAACTTACCCGGGATCACACAGCTTCAAAGTGGTGGGACCTGAAGTCAAACTGAGGTCCACCAAACACCAAGTCCTATGCTGTTAGCCCTAACACTAAACTGCCTCACCAGTCCTCTGATTCCTCCTAGATTGGGATCATGCCTTGTTCTTTCCCGAGCCTGAAGCCCTGGTCCTAACTGTCTCTCTGTGAAAAGGGAAGATCATGAAAACCAGGCTGAGAGCAAGTCCTTTAATCCCCACCCAGGGCTCCGTCTCCCTACAAATCTTTAAACAGCAATTCTGTTCAGAGGAAGGCCTCCAACAACAGCGATTTATCCTGATGGCTAGATATGACAATATTTTCCTCAAATAGAATCTCAGACATCCAATCGGCTGTGTACCACAGAGCATCCATCCATAGAGGCTAGGGAGGGCGTTCTTGCTTAGACGTGTCTAAATTTCCTACCAGCCACAGACTGCCAGAAGAATCATAAAGCGAAATAGAATGGACCCTGAAATGGTCGGTATCACCTCTGCCTCATCTTTTCTCACGCAGGATCTTTCTAGAAGGCCCCTAGTTTCAGCCAAACTGTTATGCCGGCTGAAGTAGGTTTCGCTCTCTCTCATGCACTGTGGGAGGACCAGTGCGGTTCTGTAACCCACACAACCACAAAGGCAGGGTCTGACACCTTCTCCTTCAACCTCTTGGCCCTTCCTCAGCAAAGCCGACTAATGATCAGTCAATGCTTGAGGGACTGGTGGCCAGCCAGCACTTCTAAGTGACTGGTGGTCATCTGACTTGCCCCTTCTACTTTATGAGGAATTCTCTGGGAATACAATTCCATTCCATTGTGTACTCAAGTATGTATTCTTAAAATCTCAATTCCTTGTCCCTCTCTCTCTCTCTCCCTTGCGACCATGCAGAACAAGTTGAGTCCCTATTTCCCATAACAGCCCTTAGAGACATTAAAAAAGAAAATGGTTATGACCTGAGTCTTCTTTAAACTCTCAGCTCAGCAGCCCCCAGTTCCTTACATTGTTCTTCATATGTCATGAATTCCACGAAGAAAATCACAGTGTTTACCCTCTTCTGGACACATTCTAGTTTGTCGACACCCCATAGAAGAAGCTTTACCACATCCCTGGGCCCGGGACCAGCACCATTGCGCTGCGGACTACACACGCATTTACACGGGGGTGTGGTTTGCTGGTGGCGCTCGTCGTGTGCTTTGGAGGCGATTCCTTCCTGAACAGCTGCTCTGACTAAATTGGGAGGGCTGTGTGCCTGCCAAGTACACGCTGTAAGAGAACAAGCTCATAGAGCCTGCCTTGTGGAAAGGGCTTATCTGCAAGGTTACTGCCGGCCCTGAACACAGAAATTCAGGGCTCATCCTACCAGAAACAACACCAATTACCTTCTACAGGAATTTCCCCCCCCCCTTATCTTGTCCTGGGAATGGGTGTGGATTAAGAGGGCCCAAATGGTACAGGGGCTGCACTGAAGTGGGCTTATAAAAGCATTTACCCCTCCTGACATTGTTCAAAAACCTCTCCTGCTGTCTGCTGGCAGTGGTAAGGAGGGTCTGTGTCGCCAAGCCCAGAGGATTAGTTTAAAGCAAGGCTTCTCAACCTCAGCACTACTTTGAAATTTGGGGCCAGACAATTCTTTGTGGGGGAGGGGGGGGGGCCCTACCGTGCATTTTCAGATGTTTAGCAGCATCCCTGACCTCCATCACTAGATGCTAGGAACCTCTACCAGTTATGACAACCAAAAATGACCCTAGACATTGCAAAATGTGCCCTGGTAAAGAAAACGGTCCCCGATTGAGAACTGCTGGCTTAAACACACACTGTCTCAGTAGCTTAAGACATGGTGCTAGGCCCACATTTGAAGCATTATTTGCTTCAACATCCTCATTTTATTGGTGCTGAGAGAGATGATGGCTGCTTGGTGATCAGTAGGAGATTAGAAGACAGGCTTCTTTCTCTTTCCATTGTATCAGTAGTTCTCAATTCTGCTGCCCATGAAGAGCTCCTAAAACATGCATTTTTGGTACCCACCCAGACTAATAAAATAGCATCTCTCTACAAGTGTAGCCCAAGCTTGGGGGTTGTTTAACAGTCCCTGGGTGACTAGTGTGCAGCTGGGGTCAAGGGTCAGAGCATCACACCACACTGCCTCCATTCTGGACCTTGAATAAACCACTGTGGGCATCTCTGAGCTGGGTGTTGTTTGGGGATTTGCCCTGCAGGGTGGCATGTACAATCCTTATGTGTTGTGGGTACCAATCTCAGAGGGTAGGCACACAGAATCTTAACATCCAAACCACAGGGCCAACTGCAGAGCCAAAGTGAGAAAAACACACACAGAATATACCCAACTTGCTTGACACAGTTAGCATATTTTATGTTGGGTCAAGGGATTGCCAGCAGGTAATTTAAAAGCCAGAAGGCATATGCCCAGTAACAGCCCCAACTGTCCAGCACAGGGCATGATGTTCCCAGGAAACGAGCCCTAGTCTCATGTTAGTTAAACAAGTATTTAGACACAGTGTGATTCATTTAATTGAATTCATTTCTGGCTTTTCTTCTCGCAGAGGGAGCTCTACAATCCTTGTTGAAGGAGCAGTGTTTAGACCAGAGAGATTTCTATTGACTCATTTCTTAAGAAATGCTTATCAGGAAGCTGAGAAAATAACTGGAGAAGGTTGTTTAACCAAGATATGCACGCTGTTATGCATACAATTATAATAACAGCAATGATAGCAGCTTCCTTTCATTGAGTGCTTTCTGTGTAACAGGAGCTGAGCTCAGCTCTGCACATCTGTTATATCAGACTGAACCTTAACAGAAGCCCTGGGAGACGGGTTCTGATACTATCCCCATTTTACAGATGAGGAAACAGAGACTCAGAGATGTTTGGTCCCATGCTGAAGATTATGTCAATAGTAAACGACAGATCTCAGACAGGATGGAAACGCATGAGTGCCAGACTCCAGAACCTACAGCCACCATGCTACATGGGGCAAGATGCCCCTTCGGTTACATATCAAAGCTCTCCTTCCTCTCAGTCAGAGGCAGGGACTTTTCTTGACAATATGTCTCAGTGGAGGGGATGACGTTTGGGCTTCAGCACTTTTGCCCAGAAGTGGGCATCCTGGAGGGCAGCTTAAGCCATTTGATTTTTTGCAGGAGCCACCAGCACTGACTTTTCTAATCCTGAGTATTTGGTGAGGCAAGTGGAGTGCTCCTGATGTTGTTATTCTCATTGTTTCCCTGGCATGACTTAGTAACTGGGAACACTGACAGCCCTGAGAGGCCACGTTTTCCATTTGATCCAGAACTTACTAGATGCAGAAAGAAGGCAGTGAGGTTCTAAGAAACAAGAACTGCCAAGGAACCCTATCAAGTCTTTTCTCACTCGTGTTGCTTCCCTGCATTAGCCAAGCACTTCTTGTGCTGAATATACTGACACAGAAAGAAAGGATAAGAAGACAACCATGGTTCCTTTCACTTTCAGCCCTTTTTTACTCATCAGTAAGCTGAAGGTAGAATGTTAGTAGAATGTGTGTGTATCAAGAAGTGAAATAAAAAACTTGCATTAGTTTTGTGCACTGTCTGGTAAAAACAAATATATAAAAATGTCTGAACTACAAAATACAATTTGTGAAATTTTGGCGATTTCACATGCAAGTTTAATGCTTTTATGTTTGCGTTTAAAACTGGCATTGCACAATATAAAGATGAATGATAAATTTATGCTAATAATTTAAAATTGTGTTTTATTTTTCTACTATAGAAAAGGTAAAAAGCACATAAACATACCATGACATGACAGGTTGAGAGAAAGACTGGATGAATGAAAAGGCTTTATATTTTAATACTTTTAACAGCAAATTTTTTTCGTGCCCTTTGAACAAAAAAGGCCCTGTATTTTCATTTTGCGTTGGGTCTGCAAATTATGTAGCCAGCCCTGGAGGAGGTTAGGGGAGATAAGGCAAGGTCATCCTCATCCATCTTTGATTCACCCAGATTAAGTCTTCTTTGGCTCAAAACAATCAGGTAAATGTTGAATCCAATTGCACCTTCCAAAGTTCAAGGTAAAGGTCAAAACATGGCTTTTAAATGTCAAACAACTTTCTAACATTAGCAGAATCCTCTAGGGATCCAAAGTAAATCAAACCTAAATTATTTTTTCATCCACGGGTAATCTCCCAATCTAGTATGAAAACCTTCATTTAAAAGGGGAGCTCTGGTGTGTTGAAATTAAAAGTTGGCAAGTGGTTTCACAGTGAAAAAAACCCAACTATTCCAGTCATGGAATTAATAAATATTTTTAAAGTAGTGAAAACTTATATGGCTATACATCATTCAGGTGAACAATAGGACATGGTAAAAGCATCCATTCATTCAAGCAATAAATGTAATTAATTGAGCCATGTGCTACATCCTGGGGGAACTTTTAGGCATAATGTGGACAGGTTACCTGCCCTTATTACTGACAGTCTGACTGGGGAGACAGATAATAAACAAGAAGAAAAAAAAATAAATGCAATTATAAATTCTGATCATTGTTATTTATAAAGAAAACAAAAGGCAATAACCCGAAGAATTTTTTTTTCTTCCGCCATGTTTTGTGGGAGCCTCATTATCGTTGCTTCTTTCTCACTCTTCATTTTTCTCTATCCTATTTTCCTCCTCTATTTATTCCATATGTAAATCTGAATATACTAATCTCGTGCATGGAAATGTCAAAGGCTAGCTTACATAGCACATCCACTAGAATCGGTTCCTTTATTATTCAGCTTTGGTTGATAAGAGTAAGTTTGAGGGAAAATGTATAATGCCTCCTTCCAGGGAGAAGACTCCCATAGCTCCAGAGCTGTTCTGTCCGATAGGACTCTTTGTGGCGGTGGAAATATCCTTTGCTTGCACTCTCTAATCCAGTAGCCACCCACAACAAGTGGCTACTGGGCGCTTGGAATGCATTTAGTGGTCACCCTATTGGACAGCACAGCTCTACGGATCTCCATGTCAATGGAAAACCTGTTTATCAGGGGCACTGCAGGTGGATAATGGAGGATGGTAGAGAAGGGACAAGTTAGATAAGACAACAAGTTCTTTCAACGTGCTTGCAGAAGTTATCAGCCTTCTTGGGAACTAGGTGAGTATCCTAGGGTTGAGCAAGGTCTAAACTTGGGGACCAGAAGAGATCTAAGCCTGGCATGACAGCAGAGGAACCCGTCTCCAAAGCTAAGCTTTGCAATCGCTGCTTCTGTTATCTAACTTATAAATACTCTGTTCTTGTAACATGCTTATCTCTCCCATGAGGTCAGAGCTTTGCAGTTAGCAAAGCAATTTCACATCCATTATCTTGTTTGATTTTCACAATGAGGTAGTGAGATAGACAGGGCAGGGATTATTTACCCAAGAAGCCCAAACTGGAATCCTCAGTGGATTTCACTTAAAGAAAATCTCTATTCTAAGGTTACCATCAGCACCCCAGTCCCTACTCTGCCTTGGATCATATGGGCTAATCTCCAGAGAAACAGTTAAGCAGAAAAGAAGCTAAGCCAGGGGACAATGGACAGAAGTATTCCTCTTTCCCCTCGTCAAGCCTCACAATGTTCCAGGTACTTTACTAGAATCTGAGGATACAGCAGTGAATAAGGCTGGTAAGATCCTCAGCATTCATCCAATGGACAAAGAACTCCAGAGTCAAATCCCCAAAGAACCTCAAGACAAATCAATATGGTTTGTTCCTATCACCAGTCACCCATGTGGCCACAGTCTATATGGTTGCATGATGCCTCCCAAGTGGGGAGAGTAACTTGGCTTGAAGAATGATTGAGCTGAGGCAAGCTTCCCAAGGAATTTTCTTCCATATTTGACTAGTTAATATCAGATAAAATTATTACTCTTTAAGAGACTCTAAAAGAACCTAAGAATTATGTGTCCTAACCCTGAAGCACAATCAATGCCGGCAAACATTGGACCGTTCCGATTCCTAAAAGTCTAGGATTGTGGTTCTCAAAGTTTAATATGCATAAAAGTCATCTTGGCAAAAATGTGTTTTTCCCTAATCTGCCCCCATTCAATGAATGATACCCAAGAGTCTGTGTTTTTACTAAGCTCCCAGGTGATTCCAATGCGAGTGATCTGCTGACCATACTTTTAAGGAACATGATCAAGAAACATAAAGGCTACGAATAAGGGGACATGATCATGTTCTCCAAGCCTTCAACAATATCGCATGGAGAGTAATGGAAGAAATTGGGATATTTAGATTGTAAAAGAAAAGCCTCAGAAGGGACATATAACTAAAACATACAGAAAGGGTTGTTTCCATAAAAAAGATGTAGCTGGGTTTTATCTTGCTCAAGGCAAAGCTAGGGCCAGGAGGTAGAAGTCATAGTGATAGCGACTTCCTAACTCAATCTAAGGAAGACTTTTAAACTCTAGAGCTGCTCAGCCTTTGAGAAGGCTCATGAAGTGGTAAGATTCTCTCACTGCAGGAATTCAGTGGTTATTGGATGACCATCCCCAGTGATGACAAGGAAGCTATTGGTTAGCAGCAATCCACTACCATTAAACCCTTGCACAACTCCCGTGATGTCCACGGTACCATGATTAAGTGTTTATGTGTCTCTTTCCTCAGTTAGGCTCTGAGCTCAGTAAGACACCAACTCTCATTCACCTTTAGGTCTTCTACCTCATACATAGTTCCTGGCAC
Source organism: Hipposideros armiger (assembly GCF_001890085.2). Lineage (NCBI taxonomy): Eukaryota > Metazoa > Chordata > Mammalia > Chiroptera > Hipposideridae > Hipposideros > Hipposideros armiger. The sequence goes on from NW_017731940.1 coordinate 207,314, forward strand.
ATTAGATGTTCAGTGCATGGTTACTGTGACTCATACCTCAGAACCTAATAAACCAAGTTCCAGAATTTGCAAATCTGGACTTTAATGAGTTTCCTGTAACTTCAAATGTGGACTTTATAGCAATCTTATGTGGGTTCACAGTGAACTCCTGTATCCCTGCTCTTCTCTGTAAGAAAGTTTTTAAAGTTTCCTTGGTAAATGTCTCACACTTCTCTTTTACAGTTTTCAAGTAACTTTAGTTATTGCTTCTGTGGATGGTAGTGTTTTTTCTAATTCCCATTCCAATTGGTTATTTCTAGTAAGTAGGAGTCTAGTATCTAATGCCTGGAGTTCCTTGGGAAATATCTTATTTTTCACAGTTTACAAAGGATTTTCCTGGTGGGTGATCATATTGTTTATAAAGAGTGGCACAGTCACTCTTTCCCCCTAATTTACTCCTCACACTTCTTTTTTCTGTCATTTGGGTTTTGCATGTACAATGCTGAACCATAGAGGTGACGAGGCATCGCTGTCTTATTCCTGACTCGAGAAGGAGAGCAGCTGATGTTTTCTCATTAGGTTATTTCTTCCCTTCTCTACCATTAGGTTTGATGTGAGTTTCCTAGAGTGGGAAAAATGACTCCTATAAGACTAAGAGAGATATTGGTGGATAAGAAAAACAGCTATAGAACCAGGTTAAGGGTGTGACAAGGAGAGAGAGGCTGGCTCCAAATTCACTAAGAATCAGTTCTCTAACACGATGAGCATGGTGAACCTCTTAGAATCCGTTGCCCACATATGGGCATTATGCTTTTTCTAATACATGCATGCTCGTATGTATGCATACAAATTAAAACTGGCTAAAGAAACATTTATATGACAATAATTCACATCTGGAAACTATTTTTAAAAGGCTATGTAGCCTATATATCTAGGCAAATTATTCATCAGCCAACCAAATGGTATCTTCACTTCTATTTTAATCATGGGCTGGTATCCCAAAGAAGAC
>NW_017731940.1:209146-211312 GCF_001890085.2 Hipposideros armiger
TTTTTAAGAAAAATGTACATTTTTCTTAAGTTGTGTTACTACAATGGATCTGAAGAATTAACTGCATGACTTGTTAATTTATTCATCAAGAATCTAAACTCCTACTATATATCAGGCAACAGATTGGGTATTTGGTATGTAGCAGTGAATTAAACAGACAGGGTTCCTTTCCTGGCATGGCTTACACTCTAGTGGATTCAGGTTTCAAACAAACAGCCCTCTCTTCTCTGGATAAGGCTGCCTCCACTCTGATAATATTCCTCCCCGCCACAGAAAAGTACCTTGCACCAACTTCCTGAACTTTTCATGACCTCATGCAGAAATGCAAGGAATGGAGAGCATATCCATAAACCACCTCCAAACTGCTATCTCTGCTTTGCAATAACACTGCAGATTTCCAGAAGCAGCAGGAATAAAACAGTGCAGGATTAGGCAAATAGGGTTTCCCAGGGCTGTCCTAGAAGCCCTCCTCCCCCAAACTCTTTCTGTGACTGTTCCTATGGGAAAAGCCCACCCTGTTCCACTGACTTAGCAAGCACACTGCGGGGATGCACTCTGTAAGCTGCCCACAGCCTGTACTCAGGCAACTGCTAGCTAAAGAGCTCAAAACTATCTGGCACCGACACAGAGATTCTTGTACACACATTTTATGGTTGGATCCTTTCTATGACACTCGCTAAGGCATAATAATTAAGAATGCCAGCTTACAGGAGTATCCTTGAAGGCCCTTCCACCAGCTAGAGTCTCAACGCCACACTAGGCTTTATTTACCTACAGGTCTGCCCACACTGGTAACAGAAAATTGAATTCATGCCTCTGAGGCCAAGCGTCCATACTTCATAGCAATTCCTATTTTCTCTTCTTCTTTTCTTCCACATGCAAATGAAAATTCCCCAATTTTCAGCTGCCCGGACAGTTGAATACTGTCATCATTAGAAAAATCAAGTGCTTGTCTCAAAGAGGGAGCTGCTCTTTAGAAATGCCTGTGCATCTCAGAGCAAAGACAAAAATGTCATTGACAGTTCATCTCTGCTACAGGACGAATGTACTTATCACGCATGGTTTTTCACAGCTGAAAACAATGCTAGGCCCGGGTAGCCAGAAAATTCTCAGGGTTTAGAAAGAGGCATCATGACTCGTCACTGAACATTCAACTCCAAAGTCACTCTCACATCCATCAACCTGTGTGGCCTCGGGTAAAACATTTGACCTTTCCATGCTCTTTTATATTCCATTTCCTTCCTCAGGCTGTTCTCTCTGCCTGGACCGGCTTCCTTGAGATCTCTTCCAAGTCTCAGATTCTTATAAAATGCTGTTCTGTGAAGCCCTCCCTGATTCCCTGAAGCCAAATCAGCTTCTTTCTTACTCCTATCCCCATTCTAGGTTGTCCATACCTCCATTATATCATTTATCACAAGGCTTTATTATTGCATATTTATCATCCTATTTATTATAGTGTATCATGTTATTTTATGACCACCCTATGGTATTAAGCAATATGCTATCACTCCTACTCCTACTGATATTAATAACATTATTGGTAGTATTATGAGTGTTTACTATGTATCAGACCTTATATGAATACATTATCTCTAATTGTGACAAGAGCCCTATGTAATGGATATTATTTTTACTATTTTTCTATAGTCCAAAACAGTAAAACCACAAGAGATGATACAAATAGCAACACCAGAGTCAAAATAAAGTCTATTTTACCTTAAGGCCCATGCTTTTAACCAATGCCCTAAAATACTACCTATAAATAAGAGTAAATGATATTTACTAAGTGCTTACTAGATGTCAGGCTCTGTACCATATGCTCTACATACATTAGCTAATTTGATGCTCACAAAAACCCTGTTATATAGATATCGTAATTATGATCTTGATTTTTTTTTTTATAAAATGAAATGAAGGTTTAGAATGGTTAAATGACTTGCCCAAGGTTACAGAACTATGGAGACTGGATTAGAATGTAGATCAGTCTCCCCTAGAGCCCAAGCCCTTACCCACCACTCTATCCCATGACCAGATGGTAGATTTTCTTTAGTCTTTGAAAATACTATACAGGTTTCCAAGAATAACCCCTCTGGAAATAGAAAACGGGAGAGTTTTCTGAGTCATTCAAATAACAAAATCTATCAAGCCCCTATGCACTCACCTTAG
>NW_017731940.1:213277-216155 GCF_001890085.2 Hipposideros armiger
TTCTTCTTTCTTTCTCTAGGTAATAGCCTCCCAAATCTTTGGGGAATTATCTCTTGTCTGTTGCTGTAGTGGTGCTGAACAAGCAAACGATGGGGCTCTGACATTTCCAGTGAAGGAGTTGCCTTGGCTTTCTCCTGGGACTTGGAACATCATGCAGAGTGACATAAAGATAGGAAAGTCAGCAGAGGTCCCTCTATTCCTGCAGCAGACTCCTGGCGGGGCTGGGAGCAGCTCCCGTTCCCTGGATCTTTGAGAAGCCATGTTCTTACCCCTTCAGTTCCTTATTCTTTAGCTTTTCCTTCAACTTAATAAACCACCTCCTATCTTCCCAATACACTCCCTTTTTAATTCAGTTGCTGTTGTGGGTTGAATTGTGTCTCCCACTCCCCCAGAAGAGACATTGAAGTCCTAACCCTCAGCACCTTGGAACGTGACCTTATTTGGAAATAGGGTCTTTATAGAGGTAGTCAAATTAAAATGAGGTCATCAGAGAGGGCCTTCATCCAAAATGGCTGATGGCCTCCTAAAAAAGGGACATTTGGACATAGAGACAGATATGCACAAAGAGAAAGAGGCCATGTGAAGACAGAGGGTTGGAATAATGCATCTACAGGCTAAAAAACACCAAAGATTGCTTGAAGCAAACAACCTAATGCTAGGAAGACGCAATAAGAGCACCCACTTGATTTTANGTTATAGTATATCCTCCTATTGAACTGACATTTTATCATTCTGAGATATCTGTTTATCTCAAGTTAATATTACTTGCCTTAAATTTATTTTCTCACTGATAATAGTACAGCTACACCAGCTTTCTTTTGATTACTCTTTGCATTTATATTTTTCTAGTATTTTATTTTCAACCTTTCTGTCCCCTTATATTTCATGGGTCTTTCCTACAAGCAGCACATATTACGTATTGATTAGTTAATGAAAATACTGTGACCAGAGACTTGGAGGAACCCAGCCCTGTAATTCTCCTAGGAGCAAAGATTCAGTATTTGCTCATTCAGTGTTCACACAACTTTATAGAACCTAATTACCACAAATAACAAGAATCAAATGTATGTATATTGTGAACCTGTGGGTTGTGCTTTCTTCTCTCTGGGCAGATTCAATGTGCAAATGAGTGGAAAGCTATTAAATACAACCACAACATCATGGAGCGAATACCAGCATGTTGATAGTAAGCAGACGCCCCATTCCCCCATCTCCCAGTTCCACAAAGTAAACAGGGCATGCCTCTATCTCACTCTCATAAACGGACAAAAATTCCCTACATTATTTCCCTTGGAAATTCTCTGTCAGAAGGTAAGAGCCCTGAGCCCGTATTAAAAGTTCTGATGCACAAAAGCGTATGCTTCCCCAAAGTGTCCTCCACTAAGGAGTAAGGTTAACACAAACAGTAAGAGCATAGACTCGGGAGCCCAGTAAGCCGGGGCTTAGATATAGTCACCACCACTCCCTACCAACGTGACTTTAGCTAACAACTCAACCTCTCTGATTCTCAGCTTCCTGAGGACAACGATAAGATCTACTTCATAGCCTTGCTGTGAGGCCTGAGTGAGGTTCACAAGAATAACGATTAAGTTAACATGGGGCTCAGTGCACAGTAAGTGTTCGGCATTTGTTGGCCATTGTCATTATTCCGTTGGTTGCTGGAAACTTGAATTTCGTTTCCCCCAAGAATGATAAAACTGAAGTTTGAAAGAAGATGGACAGGATTCAAGAAAATCTCCATACAGTCTCCCTTGTACGGTTCCCCTCTCTCTTCTCCACTCCTTTGTCCCCAGCACTGCTTTCAGAAGCCCCAGGAACTCTTGTTCCGACATACCACATGCAAATCCTGGCCCAGCCTTGGTTGGGATGTCCTTTCCTGGACAAAGAACAAGGCAAGATTAGGGGCGAGGAATGGGTGGAGAGAAGAAGCAGCAGCTCCTACTCTAACTGGTTCTGCTGGGTCAGAGCTGGCTCTCACTCTCTCCTCTCTATTCCCTTCCTACCTCGACGTGGTCCTGGGATCCATTTTAAAGTTACTGCCTGACAACTTCCTTAGCGAACAAATATCCCTGCTCATGAATCCAGACCACAGCTTTTGGTCTTCAAGACAGGTTTGGTACTGCAAACACAGTATGTCAGACCTGGGTGACTCGTAAAGACCATCTCAATCTTTAAGGGGTTGGTCCATGCCTGGCACATGGGCCACATGCTGTTCTTCTACATCCCGGAAGACACTACTCTCCATGGAGAACCAATGAATCTTCTCATCACAGCCCTTCAGGAAGTTGGTCATTGACAGCGCTGGGTTCAGGGTTCAGCTCTCAACTCCTGGCCCAGGGCTGTCTTCTGTGCCATGTTTTCTGTGGGTCAATGAAAGCCTCAGACTCTCATGAAATAGAATGGAGGACTCTTGAGGCATTATCACGCACCTCAGGCTCTGGAGTCTGAATGCTAAGCTTTGAACACCTGTTCTGCTATTGACTAAGTATATTACTGGGCATGTTACTTCACCTTTCTGAGCCTGACTTTTCTCATCTGGATGAGAATGAGCCAAAGATGTTGTCAGGATTATAGGTAAAGTATGTAGCATACTTTCTGGCCAACAGTAAGCATTAAAAAATGCTAGCTTGCTTTTTTTGTTGTTGTTGTTATTGCTGTCACTCGGACCACTATCAGAATCTTTCTTAGACTATCGACCCAAACCTGATCCTGTTTGTTTATTTAGAATCCCAAGCAAGCCAAGCGAATCAGACAGTAACCAGTGGGGTCTGTGTGGGATCTACTCACCAAATCAATTATGCCAATGTTATTCCAGCCTTGCATTATAGGGAGAAAAGAGATAAACATGGGGATGACCCAGCAGCCTCCCAGCATTAAT
>NW_017731940.1:217495-261601 GCF_001890085.2 Hipposideros armiger
TAAACGTCTTACCATGCACAAGACAGCCCCCACAACAAAGACTCTTCTGGTCTACCGTGCTGGTAGTCCTGAGGTTGAGAAACCCTGGTTTAGAGGTTTCATGCCCTCTGTCTGTGCTGTCGTGTGCCATTACCTCTTAAGAGTGGGAGCCACAAGGAGAACATAACACTGGTGCATACTATTTGGACCACAGAAGACAAGTACACCCCCTTCTACTCAGCACGCCGTCACCGTAACTTAATACAGCTTGGGGGACACCCGAAGAGTGATGACCCAGGGTGGGAGGCGAGAAAAGTCTTCTCCTAACTGATTTAGACATTCCAGAGATGTTTGCCTCGTTCACCGCTGTCTCCCCAATGCTAGCACAATGCTATTGGGTTGTCAGAAAAGTCATGACGTATTTTTTTCTGTTTTTCATTGCAAAAAATGCATCATGACTTTTCCGACAACCCAATAGATGTAGAGGACATGCTCACAAAAAGGGCTGAGTAATAATAAGCCCTTAATCACGACCCATTATAATAAATGACATTAAAATGTGGGACTAAGTTGTTGGGATGTGAAAGGTTGTGTCTAGTAGAGGGATGGGAGGCTTTCTCCAATAAGTGTCTTCTAAGTTGGACTTTAGAGACTGGGTAAGGACTGGAGGAGAAAGTACGATACAGGTCTATAAAGAGCACGGATGAAGGCTCAGAGACAGAAATATTATGTATATATATATATATATATCACATATATAAAATATATATAGATATAAAATACTATTTTAAAATAAATATCCATATATCCACAAAGCTGGATAGTAGCGTGTTTGTAAGGATATAGAAGGAAATAAGCCTGAGAAGGTTGGCTGAGGGGCAGGTCTCAGAGCAGTGGTTCTCAAATTGTAGCATCCATCCAAATCACCTGGAGGACTCGCTAAAAGGCAGGTTTCGGGTAGATTTGGAGTGGGGCCCAAGAATGTGCATTTCTGATATCTTCCCAGGTGACGTTGCTGCTGGGGGTTTGGGACCACACTTAGAACCACTATCTTAGAGGTTTTGGATGCCATGCTATGAGGAGTCTCCAAATGCTTTTTGAGTTAGAAAGTGTCCATCACAATCAACACTTCTGGATGCTCTACTAAAGGAGCTGAACTACAACAAAATCAAGAGAAAGAGCTGTTGGTTCCCAACCTAGGTGGACAGCACTCATCAGGGAAAGTAATCTGTCTCATCTCATAAATAGATTTATCTGCAAGGTCTGTTCTCTAGCCTTCCATTGGACAGGTCCCATTCTTCTTTTACAAAATGGTTAAATGAATGGCAAACGATTAACTAAAATGGCCAGGATTACTAAGACGTACAGTCATTTCTTATGGAAACCATTTCAAAGTATTGTTTATAAAACTCCATTAAAATCCCCTTTGGTAGACCAGCCACCAGCTTCTCCAACAGCAGCCACATGTAAATGTGTGATCAAATTGCTTTTAAATGTCTCTGGGGGCATAATTTACTTTGACAACTCTTGGAAGACAGTTGTTTATTTTAAGCTCCACGCTAATCTCTTCCCCACTCTTCCTGCAATTAAGGAAAATTCTTCCTCTTCACTTCCTGCCCTCCTAACCATTGGAAAGGCAAAGGAGCAAGGAGAACAAGTTGGAATCCTAAATTCTCAGAACTGGAGATTTTAACAGTCACCTTTATGTCTTCACATCTGGGTACCAACTCTCCCTGCCTTAACCACCTAAGCTCTGTAGTCTTACGATCAGTTATTTTATCTGTCCAAGACCCAGTTTCTTCATCTGGAAAGTATGGATCTCATCTAGAAAGCGGGGGTCATTATGTTTACCTCATTGATTAGCCGTGAGAACTGATGAAATAATATGTTCAAAATTTAGGAAGTTTCCGGCATATGAAGCTTGATAAATAGCATTATTCTTTGCTCCCATTCCCTCTCATCTTCCATATATATATATATATATATATATATATATATATATATATATGTTTCATATATATTGTAAACAGATTCAAATACATTTTGGAACCAAGGGCTCTAAATTATTTAATAAATAAAATAGAAAGTCACTTGGTTCAACATCTCTCCCAGTAGTTGATTCTATAAAAGAGAAAAGTGGACGGGTTGTTCCCTGAAGAACAGCGGAAGCACTGAGACCACATTGGCTGCCTGGAATGGCACTGATTATGTGTAGTCTCCTGTCTAGGGCTTAACCTAGGCCCAGCTCCCCTACCTGAGATGGCTGAAGATGGCATCCTGCATGATCATTGAGACCAAACCTCTCATTAAGATCCACTAAAGAAAGAAATGTCAACCACAGGAGAGAAGAGATGAAGTAGCAGCTGGCTGCCAAGATCTGAGTATTATTCTATTTCCTGAAATAGAATCAGGAAAACAGAAACCTTTTACCACAGATTGATTTTTTCCCCCCACAAATTCATAAACCACAAGTGAATGGTCTTTAAAGTTTAGGACTAAGGGGATAAAGAGCTCCATGGAATCCGTAAACTTGTGAGTTACAAGGAGCAATTTGCCTTTAGCAAATAATAATAATAATAATAATAATAATAATAATAATAATAATAATAATAAGTCGGTTCTCGTCCCAGATCTTTCATGGATTGTCCTTCTGACTTTGGACAAATCACTTGGTGTCTTTGTGTCTCTGTTTTCTTTTGTGTAAAAGAGGGATTAATTACATCTGAGTTTTTATAAGAGGTCACAGTTGCGATGAATTAAAGATATCCACAAATTCTTTGTCACTCCTCCCATCCATAGGTGAGGAATCTGCTGCCTTCCCTCGGATCTGGGCTGTAGGCTGCCTTGACCAATAGAGGACATTAGAAGTGCTGTATGCCATTCCCAGGCCTAATTTTCAAGAGGACTTTTGGTTTCTCAAAGCCGTGAGCTGTCATGTGAAAATATCTAACACGTATTACCATGAGATCATATATAGAGACCGGGGGCCACATGGACAGGGAGAGGGGCCCAGCTGAGCCCAGCCTCCCAGATTACCCCACTTGAGGTGTTATGTGTGTGACGAAACTGCCTTAGACCCTCCAGGCCAGTCGTCCCCAGCTAAATTCCATCAAGGGACTTCAGCCATTCCCAAATTCCTGATTGTGAAATGCCGATAAATTCAGGATTGTGAAATATGATAATAATAATACATTGTTGTTTAAGCCACTAAGTTCTAGGGTAGATGCTATGTGGCAATAGACATGCACAACAGGGGTAAACAGGTGATATTTAATCTGGGATAATTGTGGGGTTCACTGGCTGGGTAGCATTCTTCCCTCCAGGAGGTGATCCACCAAGTATTATGGCAGAGTTCTAGGAAAGAGTCTTATCTTTCTGCTCTTAGTAACTGGTTTTGTTATATTTTCAGTTCCAGTTTCCCTTTGAGGAGGTGGAAAAGAGAGAAAAGCAGCAGTAGCTTCAAGAAAAAAAACTAAAGGCCTTTCCCTCTGGTTCCCAAGGGGCTTGGCAAGCTGCCAGCCACCCAGAGGATCAATCAGGAAGACCCAGCAGGGATATTCTTTAGAAGCCAAGGACAGGAAGTGGGGCTGAGAATGTGGCCAAGGACAGAGGTACAACTTAAGGTTTCAGGGAGAAAAAATTATAGCGGTGGGAGGACAGGGAGTGACTCTCCTATCAGAGATCTGCAGGACCCCAGATGGAACTTTTGCAGGAATCATAATCCCATATGCAACCTGTAGATTTATTCCTCTTTGTTAAATAGTCTTCTGTACCTTCATGATAAGGAACCTTGCAAGAAGGGGAGCATCAGCTGTCTACGAAGGTGTCCTCCTGAGTTATAGACTAAAGGAGAAAGAGTAATCTGCCAAAACTGTCATCTGAAAACATCTCGGCAGGGCTTACCGGACATACACAAAGGTTACCACGGTATACATTATGACATGTATGCATTGATCAGTGTGCCAGCAGACACTGGGCGGCTGTCCCATTGACCCTTCCAGACGCGGCTCAAGGATCACATCCCCTAGAAAGTTCTTTCTGGGACCCAAAGAGAGACATTCTTTTCTGTCAGAGATATGAATAGGTTCCCCATCTCTGCTCTGGGGTTTTATATTTTATAGTACCTTGTATATTTCTGCGATACAGCATTTCTCTTAACTGTATTGTAGTTGTTCACTTTGTTCTCTACTGCTACAACTACTCCTATCACACTATACACACATCCCAGTTATTGATGATACACTATGTGTCGGGAAGTGTATTCAGTGTGATCTAATTCCTATAGCAACTCTGCAAGGCAGCTGTCATCATCCACATCTTCAATATGAGAATACCGAGTGCCAAAGAATTTGGTCCATTTGCCCAGCCTCAACAGAGCCAGGATATGGTAGAACTGGGACTTAAACCTACATGTGCCAATGCCCATGCTTTCATAATGCTGGCAAACAGGCAAAACGAGACAAAAGCAAGGTTATCTAGGCAGAGGAAGGAGAATAGGCAGTGCCCTGTATAAGCTTTGTGAGCTGAGGACATACAGAAAAGAGATCGATGAACCTGACAGATACCATAATAACAAAGAAGCTACTGGAAAAAAAATTCCAGAAATAGGATGGGGAGAAAGGAATAAAGAGGAGGAAGAGGGATTTGAAAGATATTTACAAAACTATAGCTACGATTTGTCATCCAGCCGGGTCATGTAGGTAAGTGAAAGATGACCTCAAAGAATTACATTTAAATGACTAAAAGATGACTAATTGATGCACCTTTGATATAAAAATGGAAGAGGATATTAGTTTACCATGGAAATTTCCACTTTAGAAAACGCTGGGTTTGAGAAAACAGAAAGATGTTTAAGATAAGATACTCAGCCAGCAGCTGGCTGTTCAACAGAGCCCCGAGGACCCCAGAGCCCAGCATGGGACAAGACTGCAGGAGGGACAAGTGCAGAGGTGCAGGTGAAGCCACGGGCTGGAAGGCTGAGTGTCTCACCTTGAAGGACACTCAGTGACGTAGCAGGAAGAAACACACACGGTGTTGGGGAAGGCCCCCCAACAGCCACCAGGAATTCGCATTTGGAAAGGAAAACAGTGGAAAAATACTCATGGCTAGCAGTTACTGAATGCTTCTTAGGTGCCATGCCCTGGTTTATATTCTTTGCATACACTCAGTAATTTATTCTTCACAAACTCCAGATGGACCGTACTACTATTAACACAGTTTTACTGATGAAAAGAGAAAACAAACCCAGGACATTTGAGTAACTTCCTCAAGATGACACTGCTGATAGCTGGTCAAGCTGGGATTGAATCCAGGTGGTCTGGCACTCACACCCCAGGCCTCATCCTTAGCTACTTGCTGTATCGAGACGTCTAGAAGGGCAGAAAAACTAACACCAAAGTTATATCAAACAACCACAAATCGAAGCATTCCAGGGAGCACGTGTGGAGCAGCTACTGTGGGCCTGTACAGGGAACACAGGAATGGATCAGAGAAAGGCTGACTGTCAAGGAGCTGACCATCTAGGGTGAGACAGACAAATAAACCAATTATTAAAATGAGTGATAAGTGCCATGCTTATATTTACATTCTGTGGGAGCTCAGAGGGAAAAACGAGGAATCTCCTTTGGGAATGAAACCGGGGCAGTCAGTGGAGAAGGTGACACATCTTATCTGAGTATTGAAGAAGGGTGGATGTTCACCAGGAAAAGAAAAGGAATTCAAGACACAGGTAGTTTTGAAGTAGCAACATGGAGTTATGAAGAAACTCATCATATTCAGGAAATGATAACAGAACCGTCCCGGGTGGGAGTGCAGATAGGAAAGACAGACAGAGGACACACTGGGAGTAGCATGGAAAGACAAGCAAAGGATTTAGAGTTCATAATGTGTCACTAAAACAAACAAATAAAACACCTCTGTGGCTTTGCACATGCTGTTTTCTGGAACTGTCACTCCCCATGCCTCACCCTCTTCCCCTTCACCTACTGACAATACACATCATCTACAGATCCCACCTTCAGTGTCACTTCTGCTAGCTAGCCCTTCATTGGAGGCCACATGTTCCAACAGCTCTTTTGACTTCTTATTCTAGTTCAATGACCCCCAATTTTACTAGAATTACCTACTCACTATCTGTATTGTCCCCTAGACTAAAGTCTCATGATTCAGAGCTTTCTCTGATTGTTGCTTCCAGGGCTGTGCTCAGCTCCTGGCAATTAGCAAGCACTCAATAAATATTTGATGAAATAAATATAAAAATAAGAGTTCATATCCTCTAGCATGAAATTCAATTCAACAACTATTACAATTACATACAAAGCGTGAACCTGCCCTCAAAGAGTATGTGAGAAAGAGAAATTTATAATATGCTTTCCTTGCAGAAATGCGTTTCAATCCTATTGGGGAAACAAATGTAACTGTGTGACACAAGTTCACAATGACAGACATGTTTCATTTATACATTACAAAAGAGGTGTGCTCCAGGGAGATCATTAAGACATGCAGACAAACTTATCTCCAGCATGGAATGAAAAACTCATATGCAGCTTTTAAGTCAGAATTGTATGTTTTACAAGCAAAACGGTTTTCAAAGAAAATCTGTGACTGAGAAATCGTTGGAAGAGTTTTGCAGTTAAAAAACACATCAAGTTCCTGGGCCAAGAAGAAGGGTAACAATTCAGTTGGACCTATCAAAGAGAAAATCTTGCAGTGTTATAGAGAATGCTATCCTCAATGAAGTGAAGTAGGTGTTTTAAAGGGAATTGCAGACGATGTGAAATACAGAACAAAGTACAGCGCGACCAGAGAACGCGGACCAGAATGGTTAAGTCTGAAGAGTATGGCATATGGAGCCAGAGGAAAGACCCAGGGATGTTTGGAGTAATAGAAACAAGACTTGGGGATGATGCACCTCTGCTTTATCACAGAGGCTTCGTAAAGACACCTGTAGGTCCTTGAGCCAGTCTACGAGAAGTTGATGTCTGTTGTTCTTGTCTGTCCAGGACCCCTCTTTCCAGCAGGAACTGCCATTGGACTATGCCATATGGTCCGGCAAAGCCAGCAGTCATGGGCCTCAGCAACCAGGTGTGTCATCCTCACACCACAATGACTGGTCAAGGGAAGAGTATTTGACTCAAGCAAAGCCAACCAAAGTTCTGTGAGAAACAGCTTTACGTTTCTCTTCCTGTGGACTCAGAGTTAAGGTTGGTTTGAGATTCATGTTGCCTGTGGTTATTTTTCTGGACCCAACCTGAGAATGAATCCAAGAAGAAAACAGCATTGGAACAAAGAAGAACAGACAGAAAGATAGAAACAGACAGAGAGAAATAGGCACAGAGACAGAGAGGAAGAAAGAGAGAAAAAGGAGGAAAGACAGAGATGAATAGGAAAGGGGAACAGAGACTGAGGGAGAAAGCTAGACTAGATGACATTGTTCAAACCCTGGAGAGCCATGTCTGCAGCCAGACTTTTCAGCTAATTGAACCAATCAATTTATTTTCTGTCTCATGCTGCTGGGAAAGATCTTACTAATGTAGCATCTGAGAAACAAATTGGTAAGAACACTAGTCAGGCAATTCATTGGGATATATACAGGGAAAGCCCTCTTCAAAGGCTTATTTAAAACATAAATTCACATGGGTAAACTAAAAATGTATTCGCATAACAAGTCTCCTGATTGCATGTGAAATAATTAGAATTTACAAGGAGCTACTATTTATAGCGGTTACCTTTAGGGTAAACAGCCGTGGAGGTGGTGAGAGGGAATTGGGGACGTTTTTATGTTTTACTTGTGAAATGAAGACATTTTTTACAATACTCGGTATTATTGTTATGAGATCTTTTTAAAAACTGTGACAATTAGAAAAGAGATTGCTGAAACAGATCAAACACAGGGTCATGAAGATGGATCTCAGGGCCTATGAGAGGAAGACTCTACTGACAGGAGATGGTGAGGGCTCCACTCGGTAGGGGGAGAATTAGGGCATTTTGTGAGAAAGCAGAGAGAGCATGCTGGTCAGAAAGATTTCCACATCCGCCGCATTGCTCTGACTTCAAAGGGAACGCCTCACACTAAAGTCAGAATGTTCCCGGCCAGTTGAGGAACGTGCCGTCCCAGGAGCACTTTCAGCTAAAAGGTTATTACGGCTGCTCTTGCATTCGAGAAGTGTTTAACTTCTGGCAAAGAGAAAATTGAAGTTTAAAACATATATTTCCGAAATTAGTAGAAGTAAAGGCTCCCAACCCCAATCCACCTGACCACGCAGTCTAGCCAGCACCGCCCCCCGTTACCCCCGTACGGCCATTGGTAATGTTTTGATGTACCATCCCTCTCCCTTCCCCCACCACTCACTCCTGTATACCCAGATACAAACAATTGTATGTTTATTTTACAAAAGCGGAATTATTCTAAACATTAAGGTCTGAAGCTTGTTATTTTTTTCCCCACATAATATGCCAGTGATATCTTTCTAGGAAAACACACATAGCTATCCCTCCTGATTTTCAATAGCTGCATTAGATTCTACTTTTAAAACCAGTACTTTCTTAGATACTTGGTTGGCTTTCCTTCACCACGGAACCTTAGATTTAAAATAATTGACTGTACCTTATGCTTTAATGCAGTTTTGACCTCTTATGACCTATATGATGCATGTATTTTAATTATGCTTTGGAAATGATTTTTAATGAGGCAATACACTTGCATTAAAAGGATTCAATTCTCAGAGCACCAGGGAGCACAGTGGAGGGAAAGTGGTAGTTGGGGGAAATGTATTTCATGACACTTTGCTGTGATCCAGGGGGTCTGCCATCTGGGTGTAATTAGGAATCACAGTGAGCATTCTTGCTCGAGAGGCACTACCCTTTATCAGGCCTCCCTGCAGACTCACGGCAGCTCTAGAGAGGACACGACGTCTTGCCAGGAGTCACATGGTGAGCGATGACATCTCACCTCAGTGAGACACTCACTCTGTGCCTTGCCCCAGCCCGGCTCAGCCCACCTGTCATGGGAGGGACACAGCAAAAACAGAAGCTAGATAACAAATAAAATCATACACTTCCAGGCTAAAATGTTGCCCTGTAATGTCCAGAGTGGACCTTCCAGCCCAATGAAAATATCACTCTTGGGACAGGGAGTGTAGAGACAAATGGCAAGTTTCCCAGGCTCCCAGAGGAAAACAAAACCATTTGACTCCATTGGACTTACAGTATTGGAGTTTTTGATGTGCACTATCAGAGAAGGGGATGGAATTATTGGCAGCACAGCTGAAAAAGAGAATGCGTTGAACACTCCATGTGTTCAAGTGTTTACCAAATACCTAAGTCAGTATTTCTATAATTATTCATAGTCGATCTCCCCATTAAATGTTCCATGCAAGTCGGGACCTAGACCTTATTTATATGCTTGTGCTTTCTCCCATTGGGGGAGATAGAGACATTTAAGAAAAAGTGAAAGGAAAATTAATTGTGGTTTTAATCATAATTGCACAAAGTCCTCCAAGGAGAGGAATGGGTTTAATGAGGTCAGAGTGGGCTTCTGCAAGGAAGAGACAATTGAGCTAAAATCTTAAAGACACAAAGGAGCAAGGGGCAAAGGAACTCTTCAGGCAGCGGGAGGGGCCAAGGGCCCGAGGTGGCTGAGCACAGAGCACTGGAAAGAGAGAAGTCAGGCCAAGACAGCTGTAGCTCAGACAGTAATACTGGCTGACAAAATACATGAAGTGAGGCTGGGACACAGACAGGAACCAGGCGGCACAAAACCCTACAGGCCAAAGAGCTTGGTCTTGATCCTCAGGGCAGTGAATAGCCATTGAAGGATTTTAAGCGAAGGGGCCACAGGATCAGATTTGCAATTTTAAAAGATACCTATGAGATTACCTTAGTGGCAGGTGAATTGCAGGGGAATAAAATAGACGTGGCGACAACAGTTAGGGGGTTGATGCAGCGACTTACGCAAGAGATGATAACAGTTTGGACTAGGATGACAGAGACAGAGAGAAATAGACTAGGATATGTTTAGGAAGGAAAGTCTGTAGGACTTATTTAAATGTAGGGGATAAGGCAAGACTGCATAAGAATAACTACCTGGTTTTTGGATGCTGCAGCTGCTGGAGGGCCGCGTTTGGTAAGAAAGCTCAAGAGTTGCATGGGTACTTGCAAGAAACTGCAATTAACGTCCAGTAACATTAAGTGCTGTGCCAGCTGGGTCAATGCTGTGACTTAAATGGATTATCTAACTTAATCCTAACTATGACCCTGTAAAATAAGTGTTATTGCCCCCATTTTTAGAGAGGAGGAAACTGAGATTCAGAAAGGCTTAATACATTTATCACCATCTCAGAGCTAAAAATTGGCAGATCCAGGACTAGGACCCAAATCTCTTCAGCTTTAAAGCAGAGGGTTCTTAACAACCAAGCCATATGGCTTCATGACAACTCAGGGAAATTTTCATGGTTTGAAAAGAACTTGACAGTTGATCTGGAACTCTGAAGCTAAATCTTCCTAGGCAACCTGCATCCTTCTTTCAGAGCTGCCCAGAGTAAACTCTCCATATTAGGAAGACATTCTACGCTTCCCTGCATTCTCTTCACTCCCTACCCAGCTCATTTTCTTCCCTTTACTTTGGCCCCAACCTCAAGGTTACCTCCGGTGGCCCTGATCCCTCAGCTTTGCCGTCTCCAATTTCCCACAACACTTTCAGGCTCACCGCTCATTTGGACAATGATCACACGCAGGCTCTACCATGCAGGATTGCCATATATTTTCTATTTCCTTACATTTTATTTTTTTTCTAATGTGAACGTGCATACAGTACAGACTGTCTTCAAAAGTCTTTCATGTACTGAAGTTAGATTGTTATACACAAGCTAAGAAACACAAATTTCAAACTATGACACACTACAGGTCTGGCTGCCAATCAACAGTTTAGTTTTACCAGTGTCATTATCTCGAGCTGTAGAGTGGAGTCTCATTATACATGCACTTAACTTAAGCATATTCAACTATATGTTCTTGGCAGAGTGAGAGCAAGAGCGAGAGGGCAATTTATATAGAGTAGGCCTGCCATTCCAATCAATAAACACACATCCCATGGGACGGAAGATGAATCTGCTATTTCCTCAGCTGGTTTTAGTCCCCAAGGACATTTCCCAGTGTGAGTAATTCTCTGAGAAGACTGATGTTAGTGTTCAAAAGCATGTATTTTAGATACACCACAATCTCTAATTTTAGTCAACTACTTTTCCTATTTCTCAATTAAAGACATGGTGACTGATCCCAAGACTGGAGGAAAAAAAACTGGTCTATTGGATGACTCAAGAGACAGTCACAGATTATCCCTGATAATTCTGATAATGTGATTTGTACCCCACACTTTGTTTTGAGAACTAACCCCTAAGATATGGCTATGGTGATGGCTGCATATGTTTATGTAATCATCTGCGTTTTAAATTGCATCATTCCTTCACTTTTAAATAGAAATGAGCAAACATTAGAAAATAAAAAGTGCTGATACAACAAATAAATCCACATCGCTAATATATAAGGCAAAGATAAAAACCACTAGGCCTTCTGAAGTCAAATGTGGAAAAGAACGAAATTATGCCCCAGGAATAAAATGCTAGCCCTGGGTCCAAAAACACCAATTATTGGGGATTTTATAATCATCTTTAACCTTCTGGAAAAGAGTCTCCACAGTCACAGGTACATACCTAAATATGCACATAAAATTATAATACAGACACATTTCCAGGAGAAGGTCATGTTCAAACATAGAACGCCATCATTCTGAACCAGCCCTGCTTCTTAGTCTTGTCCCTCAGCCCTCTTGGAACTGTGTTCATGCCATCACTATAAAATTTAGTGCTCTGCGGTAAACTTGATGGCTGCTACCTGTCCCTATCAAGAGTGTAAGCTCCTTGCAGGCAGGTTCTAGGTTTTCCTCATCTCTGTGTCCGCAGGGCCTCAGTGAGTGTCTGTCTAAAAAGGGGCCTTCTGCAAAGACTGGACAGTGAATGAGTAAGTGAATAACCAGGTTTACCTTTCTAAGAGTCACTTCTTCTAATGAATTGGGGAAGAAAGACACATCCCCATAGCCATCAGGTCGCTGTCTCCAGCACAGAGCTCAGCTATGCACATCGCTCAGTCCTTACCTATCCAGAGAAATGCAGCAGAGGTGAAAAATTGATGCTGTTGTCAGAAGGACGTCTAGAGATGTCCGGACCAGGCAAAACATCTCCCCGTAAATCCAGATGTCTTGAACCAGCTCAATGGCACCAAAGGGCATCACAAGCACGGAAACCAGCAGGTCCGCAAAGGCAAGAGAGACGATGAAATAGTTGGTTTTTATTTTCCTGTGAGTGAAAAAGTATAAAGGGCAAGGCAGAGGAAAGGGTGAAGGAAGGAGGTTAGCGCAAAAGGAGCAAGAGAGAGAAGAGGAGGAAAGGAAAGCAAAGAAAGAAGGGAGGGAAGAAAAAGAAAGAAAAATCAAATGTGTAACATACACTGTGAGGTTCCTTTTCCCCTTCTGTGACCTGGCTGGAAAGACCCTGTGTGGACCGGCCACTTCTGAATTCTCCAGACCCTTGTTGCACTAAAAGCTCCTCCTTCCTCCCCCCTTTGGCCACAGCAGCCTGATATGAGTCTCCAATGCTTGGAGCCCCTCCTGAGTGCCTTTACACGGGTGCTGCTCTCTTCCCAACTATTAGCTCTTCAGGCCTGTTTGATCATTCTTAGGGAACCCTCTTAAGGTGCCCCCGTCACAAACAGTATCAGATTCCACTGTTTTCCACTCTGAGACTGACTACCATGTGTCTCACATTGATGACACGTCTCAGATTAGGGCATGTCTTGTGGAGAGAAGGAGGCAGTAGATGAAGCAGGACTGCATCTTTTATCCTCTTTCTGGCCTGGTGGCCATGAATCCAGGCTGCACACTGGAATCACTCAGTGAATTTTGGTGCCTGGGGCTCACCCCAGATCAAGCAGTTCTGGGACTCTGGGTGATTAACACACTTACTCACCCCCCCCCCAGGGTTGCCAGATAAAATGCAGGACACCCAGTTAAATTTAAATTTCAGATTAACAATGAATAATTATTTAGTATAAGTATGTCCCAAATATTGCATGGGCCATACTTATACCACACATTAGCAGTTTTTCAAAAGGCCTCTGGGTGATCTTCACTGCAGTCAGGGTTCAGACTGATGAAGTGGAAAGAGCAAACCCCCAGGTTTAAATCCTAGGTGAGTCACTAGTCAGCTACCACGTCTCTGAACAACTTGATAAAGTGGGGAGGCTAGATGAGATATGCTCTCAAGGGTTGTGTATCTAGTGATCCCAGCTACGAAAACAAACAAACAAACAAAAACAACCAAGTGGAACACGGGATGGAAATACACTTAAGTGCTTGCACGGGTCATGTTAGAACTGTGGGGTTATATGTGATCTTGTTTTCCCCTGCTTTATTTCCCAAACATTGTTCCCCTGTATTTTTTTCTTGCATAATAAAATGATAATGGAAATGATAAATTCAGTCCCCAACTCTGCAGGGAGATCCAAGAACTGCACCCACGTTTCCTCATGAGGTCTCCTGATGCTACTCACCTGAGCTGCCTGTCCCTGCACACAGCCACCATCACCAGCAGGTTCCCCAAGATGGCCATCAGGATAACCGCCGAGAGAAACATGAGCAGCACGACCTTCTCCACTGACCTGAAACCCTCCTTAGAACTGAAAGACAGACAGACAGACAGACACACACACACACACACACACACACACACACACACACAAAGAATTTAAGGAAACTTTGAGACATGGGAAAGAAAATTAATTTTTTCCTCATTCATCTTCAGGAAGGTAACTTCGCATCAGCAGCTGCAACACACATTTATTGTGCACCTAATATGTGTCAATGTCTGCCCTGTCACTTTACACGTTATCCTACTTAATGCCTACAAAACAGGAAGGAGGCAGCTCAGAGAGGTGAGTTAACTACCTAGAGACTGCACAGTTATTCTCCATCCGAGAACTTGGGCCTTTCCTTCAGAGCACTTCCTTGTGCTCAGAAATGCATTTGGTGGACTTGTTTCGTGCACCTACCCAGCTAGGTTGCTTATCTGCACCTTATCTGGTGCCAAATTCAATTTCCATGTGCCATTCACGTTTATTGGATGAAGGACAGATGGCATTGGATGAATGAGTGATGGTAACTTGAACCAGGGTCTGCATGAATACAAAGGCCACCTGTTTTCAGTACCCCATCCCAGTCCATGCTGAAGCTCCTGTGGACAGGTGGGCTGCCTGGGAAACAGGTCATGGCCTGAAGGTTGTTCTTATATAACTGACCTGGACTCGGGTTCTGTGAAGTCCATTGGAAAGATAACAGCCAGTCAGTAAACGTAGGGACTCCTTTCTCTGCCCTGAGAAGAAACCACATTTCTTTTGGTTCCCAATTTAGCAGTGCAAATTGCGTTCTTGTCCATTTCGGCATCTAATTTGATTTTATAACCCCTGCTATCCTCATGGAAATCATTTTGTTTTATTAACTTGGAAGTGAGTGTTCCCTATCTATCACAGCATAATATCTGCAGGTTATTCATAAGCTACAGGAAAGCATTTTATTTTTTATTAGAGTAATAAAATGTTCTTTTTAAATGAAGTTTCAAAGGATCTTAACATTCTCAGGCGCAAACCCCACATTTCAATCCAAAAAATAACTGAGGCCCAGAGAGAGGAACTAAGTCACCTGATCATGTTAGTGGCTGGGCTGGACGAAGCTGCCTATCCTAGAAGCCCACTACTGAAACCAAGGAATCAAGAAATATCAGTCTCTACTGAGCTCCTCTGACTGAAAACCAAGATGGCTGCCAGCCCCAAATGCCAGCACCCCCTCTAAGGCTCTGGTCTTGTCCAAAACTTTTCCCATGAGGTCTGGCACAAAGGACAAGGTGCTGATTAGAATAAAGAACCAGTATTGCAGCAGTTGGAGAAGCATAAAGTCTCTGACAAGAAACTCTGCTGACAAGTGTTGCTATTAACTAATTGAATGATTCAAGTCTTTATGGCGAGGGCTCAGGTGAAAAGGAATTCTAGGTATGTTCATCTAAATCACTCTTCCACACCTTACTTCCAACTGTTAGCAATACAAATATTGAACCAGGAAGATTCAACTCGATGAGAAAAAAGACCTTAATAGGGTGATGTGGCTACCCAAAACTAATCTGATCTTAAGCCATATTAACTGAAGGAAAGTGTCAATAAAGGCGGTGACAGTGGTTTTTTTCCTTGTCCTTCCCAGAGGCTCTGACTCAGAGCCACTCTGAAACTTGTTCCCCGCTCAAGGCCTCCATACTAGCTGTGCCTTCTTCCTGGAAGGCTCCTTCTCATCAACCAAGTCTCAAATTAAGGTTAACCCCCACTTAATGTACCACAGCCAACAAACATTTTTCGTTTTCTTTAGAGCATGTATTGTTATCGGAAATGGCTTCTGGTTTTGATTTTTGTCTGTGTCCCACCCCCACAGAGAGACCTCGGTTATCTTTTTCAACACAATGTCCAGTGCCAGGCACAACATCTATTCTATAGTATGCGTAGTGTGTAGGCATGTGCAGTACACAGCAAGTGCGCCATTATTTGTTGATTGAGTGAAAGAAAGACATGCGATTCATAATGGTGAGGTGTATCCTTCAATGTCTTTGACAACTGATTGAAGGTACGGAGAAGATTTTACCTAGAGAAAAGAAGACCCAGTATGAGACACAAAAGCTATTTTTTAACTATCCGAAGGGCTGCGGTTTGACATAAGAGTAGATTTGTGCATGCATTCATTCAACACTACTTTCTGAGCATTTTTCTGCACGAGGCATTGTTGTATGTCCTAGGGAAGCAGAAATAAGCAAAACGAGAGCAGGCAATGAATAGATAAAAAAAGAAATTATGTAGCATTTCAGCTGGTAATATACACTGTGGCAAAAAGTCTGGGAAGAAAAGGAGTTCAGGCCTGCCATTTTTGGATGAAGGTCTGGCTATTTAACAGGGATCGTCAGAAAAGCTCGGTGACAGGGGTGTCACACTATATGCTCTTTAGGTTGTATAACAAAGTAGATTGAACAAGCAGGCTTTAAGCAGTGGTTCTGGACTTTGGCCGCATATTGAAATCACGTGAAGAGACTCAGTAAATGCTCATGTCAGCCCCACCCCTCAAACACACACACACACACACACACACACACACACACACACACGGATGATGCTTTCATTAGTTTGGGGTGCGGCCTAAATATTGGAATTTTTAAAAGCTCTTAAGCGATTCTGATGTGCAGTCAAGGTTGAGAATCACTGCTAGAGGGAGGAAGATTTAGTAATGGCGAATAAGAACTTCCTCACAATGAAGGATGAGCCACAATAGCTTCCTGGTGTTGCTCTGAGCTCCCTGGCTCAGGGAGTGTTTCAGAAGGCCTAGATGTCAATGAGATACCACTTCACACCCATTAGGATGACTGTTATAAAAACAAAACAAAACAAAAATGAACAGTAACAAGGATTGGTAAGAATGTGGAGAAATTGGAACCTTGGTGGATTTCTGATGGAAATGTAAAATGGTGCAGCTGTTATGGAAAACAGTTTGGTGGTTTCTCAAAAGGTTAAATACAGACTGCCTATATGATCCAGTAATTGCAGTTGTAGGTATCTACCCCAAAGAATTGAAAGCAGCGACATGAATAGATATATGAACACCAATGTTCATACCAACATTATTCACGATAGCCAAAAGGTGGCAACAACCCGAGTGTCCATCAACAAACAGATAAACAGAATGTGGCACATACGTCCCGTGGAATTGTATTGTCATAAAAAGGAATGACGTTCTGGCACGTGCTACAACAGGAATAAACCTTGAAAGCATTATACTAAGTGAAATAAACCAGGTGCAAAAAAGACAAATACTGTATGATTCCAAATATCGTATAATCTTGCCTACTCTAGGCAAATTCATAGAGAAATAAAGTAGAATAGTTGTTACCAGGGGCTGGGGTGAGACGAGAGAGGAATGGGGAATTATTTAATGAGCACAGAGCTTCTGTTTGGGGCAATGAAAAAATTCTGGAAATGGATAGTGGTGATGGTTGTATACCATTGTGAATGTACTTATTGTCACAGAATTATATATTTAAAAATAGTTATTTTATGTGTTAATGGTAAAATTTGATGCTATATATAGTTGATTACAATAAAAAGAATACATAAATGACCAAATATCAGGATACTGTATAGGGCTTCTATATTGGAGGCAGGTCTGGCTGACTTTAGGTCCCTTTCTGGTTTATGGACAATGGTCCGAGCATATCATTTGAACATGGATTTTCCGTCAACCACGGCTTCACCATTAGAACCATCTCCCCTGTACTGCCTTTCCTCTTGTAGGAGGAAAAACAAACCCCAACAGATTCAGAGTCTGTGGTGACTCAGTCACCTCTGGCCCTCTGGCCCTCTGGCTCCAGAGATGGTATATCTCAAATCAAGTGGGAATGTCAGGTCAGAGAACCCCAAGTTCAATGTTATGGTTCATTTGTGGCGTGCCAATTAGGAGCTCAAAATAAGTAAACTTTAAACTGACTGACAAGCAAAATTTAACCATAGAAAGGGCTTTTTTAATTAGACAGAACTGTCTTTTGAACTAAATCTAAGTCCAGTAATGATAATTAAAATAAATTAAGAACCACTTCTGCTAAGTCCATTTTAGATCCTTGGGTTACCACTGATATCTTCCAAGAATACTGTCAACCATTACCTGATAGTTCCTGTCTGACCAAAGAGCTCTGCCTACTCTTCTAAATGGGCTCTTTGACAGTTACTCTTAGAATTTTACTTTCTCTTCTTCTTTTTTTTTTTGCTTTTTCAGTGATCTCTTGATCCATAAAAAAGCAAAAACAACAACAAAAAAACTCCACAAACTTGTTGGCTCTGTTTAGCATTTGCTCTCTTCTTAATAAAAGAAAACCTACAATACATTTCCACAGAGGTTAGTGTATATGAAAGTAGACTATAAATGACAAAGCATATTATAAATAAGTAATCATTGCTATTAATATTAGAAGCCCATACCAGGACAATAGCTAAAGAACTTTTAGGTTATGCTTTGTTATATCATCCAGAACAATAGGTTTCAAGGTCACACACACACACACAATACATTTCCTTAGGAGTCAAGAATCCTTTTCTCTTCTTTTGCACTGGCTTTGTTCATAACAGCTATGGGCCTTCAAAAAGTCACTTACCTTTTCTGAATCTCAGGGTCAACTGAGAAAGTCAGATGAAATCCCTCATTTATCAATTATGTGCCAAGATCTGTGCTAAGTACTGGGACATAACAGTAAAGAAGGTGACAAAGTCCCCACCTTCGCAGACCTCACACTACTGATGGGAACAGACACCAAACAAGTGCACAACCAAAAACAAAGAAATACAGATTGTGGTCAGCATTTCAAAGTCACCCTCTCCAACTTTAATGTTCCTATGAATCTACCGGGGACATTGTTAAAATGCAGACTCTGTTTCTTTGGGTCTGGGGTGGAGTCTGGGGTTCTGTGTTTCTCACAAGCCCACTGGCTCATGAGGCACCTCAGTGATGATGCTACTGATGATTCATGGGTCACCTTGGGGTAGAACGAGCATCAAGCACATTGACATGATGGCGTGAGAGAGAACAACTAGCTTAGAGGGAAACTTGAGGGAAGCAGGGAACACTGGAAGTGACACTGGTTAAAACACAGACTGCTGGACCAACCCACACAACGTCCATCCAAGTACGTCTGGGGTGGGGTTCCAAAGTGCGCACTTCTAACAAGTTCCCAGGTTATGCTGACGCTGCTGGTCTGGGGACCTCACTTTGAGGATGTTGACCTAGAGCATCGTGAAGGATGCCCTTCACCCTAACCCTCATTTCTACATGGCAAATTACTTTCTTTTGCTGGTAGGTTGGGAACTTCCTGCTTGACAGTGGTTGACATTATTTTATCAAGCACCTACCAGATGGCAAACAACACACTAAGGAAATTTTCAGTGTTGGCTCATTTCATCTTCACAATTACCATGTCATCTAATATCACAACGCCCTGTTTTCAGAAGAGCTGGGTGCTCAGCATGGTTAGGAGACGTAAGATCCCACAACTATCAAGTGGTGGACCTGAGACTTAGACCTGCACATTTGATTACACGTGCAATTCTTTTCCCAGGAAATTTCAAACGTGCTCATTTGAAAACAAATTTCCTTTAAAAAAGACATGCTAAAGTGTTGCTTTTTTGTCTAGAAACTTCATACCCAAAATGTTGATGATGACAGCTTAATATGCCTTGTAAAAATAGGCTGGCTAAAGAAAATGATAGGGGAAAAAAAGAAATCCTTACAGGATGGAAATTATGCATCATGGGGTTTCTATGCAACTCTAAAAGAACACATTTTGATTGCTTTTGAAGACCCAATAGAGGAGAGGGGGGGGTGTTGCACAGTTAATGAAGGTCAGTATTTTTCAAATGTAAATACATGGAGAAAAATTCTATGGCAAGCTCTTAATAGATTTTCCAGGGCCTCAAAGATCATACATATTGGGCACGAGAAAAACTTCAAAGCCCAAAGAGGATCTGCCTGTATAGAGTATAAAGAAATTCAAAGCTGCAAGGAATACAAAGGATATCAGGATCAAAGCCACTGTTCTCTGAGGTCATGCCTGAATGTAAAGCCGAGCCAAAACTGACGTGACAAGGTGAGCTCTGTATTTGGGAAGATTCTCACTGCTACACACTGTAACTACCGGGGCTTCCCTTCTTCTTGGAAACAAAAATGCTCAATGATAGTGCCCGTAAATTATATCTTAGACACAAGTCTCACTTTAAGAAAATCCTTTTTTTTTTTTTTTTCAAAATCGAAACTGAGCAAACAGAGACAGGTTTTTTTTCTTTACATTTTTTTCTTTATATGCAGATTCAGTGTAGGGTCTCTGGTTTGTTTTGCAAACATCTCTTTACCTACAATTGCTCAGGGTACAGAAAGGTCCATCAGACACAGAAATGTCTTTTTTTGGGAATAAAACACATGGCCTGTTTTCAGAATTTGGCTGATCATTTCCTTTAAATTGTTCTGGTGGTTTTGAGAAATGCAGCCCAGGGAAAAATGTGGACCACATGGGGCCTCTCCAGTGCGGTCAATCATTTACCCCAAGGATAAAGGCTCAAGGAAAGGTGGAATTTCCCAAAACCCTGAGAACAAGCTGCTCCCCATTTCTTCACTTTTGGTGGCCTCAGTCCCAGTGCCCAATGTCTCATGGGTCCAGCTCTGCATATTTGCCAGGCTCCTGGCTTGCTGTTGTGAAGTATTATGATTTCTCTTCTCAGGGCCACTTCTCACAGTGTAAAAATCTTAGGCTCAGATGAGAAAAGGAACTACTTAGTGTTGTTCTACTGCAGGGATAACCAAATATCAGCCAATAGGTCAAATCCAGCCCACTGCCTGGCTTTGTAAATAAAAGTTCATTGCAACACAGTCACACTCAATTGCTTTTGTATTTTCTGTGGCTGATTTCCCCTACAGAGGCAGAGTTGGGTAATTAGAGCAGAGACTATATGGCCTACAAAAGCTGAAACTATTTACTGTCTGACCCTTTATGAAACAAGTTTGATGACCTCTGCTCTTTTGGAATCAGAGATAAGTTTGGTCTAAAGAAGAATATGGTATAGATTACACTAAGACTTCTAAGACCTTGCTTAAACGAATCTATTTAACTGAGAGTCACTCAATCCTCTGGATTTTCTAAGTGCAAAGCTGCAAGCATCATTCTAGTTAACCAAGCCAGAAATCAGGCATCTTACTCCATGTCTTCTTCTCCGTTACCTAAGTCATTAGCTATTTTGAATGTCTCTTCCATCTCTTCACTTCTCTCCAGTCTGCTGTCAATATCCTAATGGAAGCCTTTGTGTTATCTTTGCCTAGGACAACTACAGTCACTATTGCTTACTCTGTCTTCAATTATCAGTCTATCAGACAGCTTCAGTTGAACATTTCCAAAATCGAATTCTTGATTTGCCTCACCTCAAACTCATTTCCCATCACAATAAGCAGAAAATCTATTTTTCCAGTTGCGCAGGCCAAAAACCTTGGAGTAATTCTTAACAAATGTCTTTCTTCATCTCTCATGTATATCAACAAACCTTGTTAGCGCTACCTTAGAAATGTCTCCTGATTCTGACCCTCTCCCAGCTCCTCCACCATCAGCGCCCTAGTTTAAACTACATCATGCTTTACCTGGGCAATGGGAAAGGCCTCCCCACTAGTGCTCCTACTTCCACGGTTTTCTATATAGAATACAATCCACTCTTCACCCAGTAGACATAGACAGAATGAACTTTGTAAAATGCTTAGGTTGGAATGAACGTGTCACTTCCCTACTCACTGTCCTTGAGATGGCTTGTCATCACAATGAGGAACACCCAGAACCCTTACCATGGCATAAATGGGTCTACGAAGCTGGCTTTTGGCTGTTTCTATGATCTCAGCTTTCACCACTTTCTCCTCTTCCCATGCTGTTCTAGCTACAGAGACTTCCTCATCATTCCCAAAAGGAGGCATCCGGGCTCCCACCTCAGGGCCTCCCATTTGATGCTGGCTCCGTCTGGACCCCTCTATCCCAAGGGATCAGAGCTGCTCAACCCCTCACTTCATTCAGGTCCCTGCTCAAATGCAATTCTGAAGAGAGGGTTTTCCTGACCACTATGTTTAAGATTGGACTACTCCTCTCTTTTTCCATTGTCTTGTATTTTTGAGTTCCACAGCTGGTATCTAGTATGCCTTCCCATACACTAGAATGGCTTGAATGCAATCTTGGTGAGAACAGGATATTGGTCTGTTATGTTCCTGATGTATTTCTAGGACCTAAGACAGTGCCTGCCATACACAAATACTCAAGAAGTATTTTTGGAGTGAATAAATGAATGAATGAATGAATGAATGGGTGAATGAATGAATGAATGAATCACCTCTTACTTGGTCATCTGCCTTGACTATCTCTCTTTTCTCACCATTATCACTGAAGTCAAAATATTTTGTTTTGTTTTGTTTCCAGAAGGAATTTGCTCATCTCCCCCAGCCTGTCCAAAATCTTGTAATGTCAACTCACTGAAGTTTGGTAAAACACCAAATTTGACCTGGTTTAACCTGGCCCCTATTTAGCTTTCCAGTTTAATTTCTGACACTGCTCCATAATCAATTCTATCATAGAGAAGTACCGAAATGCCCCTCAGGGAGGTGGAACATACTTGTTAAGCCCCTTCCTCTCCTTCCTCTTCTCTACCTGGCAAATCCTTGAATATCCTTTGGTGCTCAGCTAAACATCTTATTCTCTGGGATAGGGTCACCCCTGGCTCTAAGACCTTGTCCTTCCTATATGCTTTTACAGCACCCTAGAATTACTTTTATCACACTGTATTTTAATTATTCATTTAAATATGTCACCCCAACCATACTGTCTTTTTCATTTGGTATCCACAATGCCTTACACAACAAATATATACTATTAAACAAGTAAAAAAATGTACAAGTTAGCCCTTGCCTGAAAGAAGCTTAAACTCTAGTAATCAGCAAAAAGGTTTTCCTTGTCTTGTCTTCTACTCAATAGTTCTTTTTAATCCTGAGTCTAAACCACTCCCTGGTGTAGTAAGGCCACCCTTCCTCTCTTTGAGTTACAACTTATAATTGTTGACCTCATATGCAGACCACTGAGTAGATAGCTATTTTCACCAAAGAATATCAGAGGCTTTGCCCAGGTTGTACTCTGAAGGCTATACTTCTGAATCGATTTCCTAGTCATCACCTGAGCACTGAAGCTGTTGTGAGGATTAATTAAGGAAATGCATGTAAAACACTTAGGACATTGCCTGGCCTATCCTACATGCTCAATAAATGTTAACTATTGTTATTCACCTTTCCTGTTCATTTCAATTATACACAAATGACATTCACATGTGTCCTGGTTGTCTCGCTCTCAGTATAGCAAGAAACAGCCTGGTCGATGACTGATCATTATGACAGCATGTTGCATTTTGGCTGGGAGCTGATGAAATAACATGTAAAAATAGAGTCTAGAGAAGAGAGATAGTAGTAAGGATGCGTTGGAGTTTTTCCAGGCATAACTAGTAGAAAAGCCAATGTGATAGAGCAGAGAAGGGGAAAAAAATGTGCTGAAGGTTCACAGAAGTGGAGATGGAGTTGGGAAGGTGGTATGCAAATACAAGGGCTAAGAAATTGCTGGCATATTATGCTGCCACAAAGTCTAAAATAAATGGGGAGTATCCAATATCCTGATGGGGCGTGAGAGTTTTGAACAGAAAGGCTCTGCATTCAAGTTCATTGTCAACATGTGCAACACTCCCTGACACCTACATGCCCTGTCGTGCACACAATCCATTAGAACAGGCAGGGAAGTGACGGGAACAGGAGAAGGCAGGCAGAGAGGAGTTGTCGTGTCACCAAGGTTAGCCAGATTGAAGTTCAGGTTCTCTACCTGGATGGTTCTGGGCATCCCCAGAGCCTAAAACAGAATCATATAAAGCTCTTAAATATGAGTGCTGTGGCATTTCAACGTGGCAAACCTAAAATCTGTATTATAATTCATAAACACATGTCCAGACTATGCAAATGACAATTTTAAAAAGTCTGAAAAGCATTCACGCTTTAATAATTCCACTTCTAAGAATTTATCCTCAAGAAATAAATGATTAGAGCTATTCTTAGAGACTCATGTATAATATGACTCACAATCATGTTGCTTATAATTGGGAAAACTGGAAACAACCTAAATGTCTTAATTTGGGTATCAGTTACATAAACAATTTCACATTTTTAAAATATTTACACAGCCATTAAAATCCAGGTTTGAAAAGAATATTTAATGACAGGGGAAAGTTCTCATAAATACTTTCAGTGCTAAAAGCAGGTATGAAACAGTAAAGCACAAGTTCAATTTTCTACAAAAACATGTATTTACATACGGGTCCCGAAAAATAACCAATGAGAGACATACTCATGACATTTTTCTTAAAACCATAAGAAAAAGACCAGAAAGAACAAAAGGCTATCTTCCTCCTGTGCCCCAAGAAGATAACTAAGATTTGTGTTTCAAGTTATTGGCAATGCTGGTTATGGGTTTTGCAAGCTGCAGGGCTGAAGACAGAGGTTTCTGGCACCAGACCATAACCACCTGATCTAAAGGCAGAAGTAGCCAACTAAGAAAGAAGCAAGCTGTGAAGAGCTATGGCTTGGTTACAGCAAAGGTATACAGATTCTAAGAACAGCAGGAAGAAACACTGCAGTCTCTCTAAGCACCTGTAGAAACCAACCACTAGATCCAGTGTTAAGCTTCACATGGAAACAGCAGGACCTCCTGCCTTCCAGGGACTGGGTAGGAGTGGACAACTATTCTGGTGATGGTGGCCAGAGTGGACTGAAAAGCAAACGGTGCCGCTTGACTCAGAAAGAGAAAGAGGGCCACAAAATGTCTGAGATTGAATTTCCCCTCGAGACCCATCTTGAAGGGTTCATTAAAAAGTTAACTAATTTAGGGCCGGCCGAGTGGCGCGATGGTTAAGAACTCGCTTGGGATGCCAGAGGGCCCCGGTTCGGATCCCACATGCGAGGGCCAGTGACACTGCCCTCCACAGCTAAGATGCTGAACAACAGCTCAACCTGGAGCTGGGCTGCCATGAGTCGCCGGCGACGGCGTGGGCTGCAGCCCCTGTGGCAGTGGGTTGCCATGGGCTACCGTGTGTGGCCAGCAGCCAGCGTGAGCGGCCAGCAGCCGCAGTGAGCGGCCGTCCAGAAGCCGGCGACTGATCTGCCTCGCCCGGGAAGAGCGCAATGATGGTGCCAACTTGGGCCAGTGAAGCAATGTCCTCCACAACTAGACTGAAGAACAAAACAAAAGGTCAGCAACTTGTCTGTTCCCTTCTCCCCAATTCCCCAATAAAAATCTTTAAAAAAAAAAAAGTTAACTAATTTAGATATTAAAAGAAATGTGGCATTTCTTACATGTGAGTTTTATAGAGTAAAACCCAATGCAAGCCTGGTATGTGTATGTGAAACCCATAAACATATATACATACTTCCATAGACACACATATGTATAGTCCATACATAGTGTCTATTATTTATACACATAATAATATATATATTACAAATAACCCATATATTGAAATTACATATCCAACATAGTTATGAATAATGACATTCTAGAAAAACTGAATTACTTCTTTATACTTTTCTACATTTTCCCAATATTTCACATCAAATGTGTATTACTTTTCATTGCACAAGTTATTTCAAAATGCATTCCTTATATCTAGCTCTGCTCATGAAATTGTCTTGATAAGTCTATTAAATCTGCAAGTATTGTTCCTCCAGCAAATTATTAAATTTACTAATTGGTGTGCTTGATTTAAAAAGAATTACTAATTGCAAATGTAGCTGCAAGCTGGAGCTGGAGCTTAAAGGAATGGAGTTTCTCTTAGTATTTTCCCATCCACCTAAAGCGGCTGTACATAAAAAATAGCTAATACTTTTTATAAATTATTTTCCCCTTTCATGGATGTCTGGGCATTTCCAATTTCTGACCGCTGCTCAGCAGCAGCATGACTAGTATTGGCCCAACCTTCCATCATTCTTAACTTAGTTTCTTGCAGCAAAGTCTTCTCTTCCATCCCCAGCTCTTACGGCCTCGTCTCCACACAAGAGCCAGAGCTATGGCTCTAAAAGTTAAGGCAGACCGTGTGTGTTCCCTGCTCAGAAATCTTGGGTGGCTCCCCAGTTTATGCGGAATATCTGAAGTTCCTACCATGACCTCAACGGGTATATGAAATCCAGCACCCGCTCCCACTTGGACCTCCATTCCTACTACTTCTTATTCTGCTCCTGTCACAAGCGCCTCCTGGCTATGTTTCTCATATGTCAAGTGCACTCTGACCTTTGCAGCTGTTGTGTTTTCTTCCCAGAAACTCACCTTCTGATATCTACTGGATTCCCTTCTTGCCTTCAGTTAGGTCTCTGCTCAAATGTAGCCTCATCAAAAAGGGCTCTCCTGACTAAGGAAACACAGGGTGTCGTTCTCAGATTCCTTTCGCTCTTTATTTTTCTTCATGGCATTTATCTAACATACTGCGAGCTTCTTTGTTTATTAGTGTCTATAGATTGCACACTGCTCCCCCCCCCCCAACAGATTGTCTGGGATTTTTTTGGCACATAGTTGGTACTCGCCAAATATATTTAGTAAGTTAAGGAATGATGATGTTAAGCATGATGCCATTCTAGGCTATCTTGGAAATCATGGTTATACCACCTGTTATTACAATAATACCTTAGTCCACTCAGACTGCTATCACAAAATACCATAGGCTGAGTGGCTTACACAACAGAAATTTATTCTCTCACAGTTATGGAGGCTGGAAAGTCCAAGATCAAGATGCCTGCAGATTCGATTCCTGGTAAAACTCGTTTCCTGCTTGCAGAAGGCCACCTTCTCCCTGTGTCCTCACATAGTGAAGTCACACAGAGAGAACAAAGCTCTCTGGTATCTGTTCTTATCAGGGCACTAATTGCATCATGAGAGCCCCACTCTTGGGACCTCTCCTAAACCTAATTACCTCCCAAAGGCTTCATTTCCAAATACCATCACACTGAAAGTTAAGGCTTTAACATATCAATTGAGGGGGTAGGGTGACACAAATATGTTTATCCATAAAAAATAATATGTGATTTTTTTATCCATTTTGACGAAAGTACTGCTTTCAGATACTTCAATCATCTACTTACAAATGAAACTATCTTTTTCACAATATTTTACATAGTTTACATCCAACAGAAGCCACAAAGTGTGTTTTCCAAGTTCCATTGCCTTTATAAAAAGTCAGTTAAAATATTTTCTTTCAGAATTTAGGATTCTTAACCACCCTTGCTCCCATTTTTTGTTCTTCCACAAGTGTTGTGAAACTTTTTTTTTTTTTTTTTTTACTAATTCTTTTTAGTCTAAATTCTTCCATAGCTTCAGAGAGTTTTTAAGTGTAATTGAGAGCCTGGTAAGCTGTTAACTTATAAATCAATCAACTTCCCAGCCAACCAATATTTGTTGTGTATGTAACATGTTTGGCCTTGGGGCTTCGGTGGAGAATGAGCTAGAAATGTTCCCTGTCCTCATGGAACATGTGGTATAAATTATATATTGTATTTCACTCTTTTCCACAAATGATCTGATAGTTTACCTAAAGATGCATACATTTACAAGTAGTTAGGAGAATGTAATTTAAAACAACGACAGATAAATTTCACCCAAGAGTTTGGAAAAATACCATACTGGTAATCTTTTAAGTTGCAAAGGATGTGCTAAAGAGTACTTTTCAGGACTAGCTGAAGGAAGATAGACTGGCAAAACTTTGCGGATGCTATTTTGGCAGTATCTTTGAAAATTCTGCATGTACATTTTCTACATATCTGTACTAGGGAAATGTCCAAACACTTAGCTTAAGTGTGCAAGTAGGTATATATAATAGAAAGTACAAATACAGGCATAGGGTTAATAAGCAATGAAACCGAAAAAGTGATTGTGGGGTGAGGACAGAAAGAGGTAGCTACTTTATTAGGAGGAAATTTTGAATGTATGTATTTGTAATATTTTCTATCTTAAGCTGGACCATGGGTACACAGGTATTCTATTTTTCTCAGCAACTTTTGTTATATTTGAGATATTTTATTTTGGAAATGAAAAGAATATATATGTATATATGTATATACATATATATCCTATATGTATATACATATATACATATATATCCTTATATAAACAGCAAAATCATAAATAAAACATGAATAAATTAAAATATCTCCCAGACACATGGTTAAATGAAAAAAATTGTGGACCAATACACATAATATACCATAAGAGTTTGAAAGAAAATAAAAACAGAAATATGTGATACACACACACACACACACACACACACACGAATTCAGAAGTTATGGCCATAAGAATGCATAACCAATCGTTAATCATAAATATTTGGGGCAAGGGAGTGAAAGTTGATGGGAGACTTTCATTTGGGGTATTATTGGAATTTGAAGCTACAAGAATATTTTTATGTACCACTTGTTCAACTAAGGAACTCTCTCTCCGATGAATCCTGTCTTCGCTTGCACTTTGAGCAAACTCGCAATCCTTCTCACGTCACACCACAAGGTAAACATATCGTTCTTGCCAAACAGGTCATCCATGAGAGCATTCATTTCTCTAAGCCTGGAGTTCTGCTTAGAGAAGTGAGAGTGAGCTCAGCTCTAACGAGAAAACAAACTCACTGATTCAACGAGCCATGGCCAAGGAATGTCAGCTTAGCAATAGGCATATGTTTGTTCACTTGTTCATTCAACCATCCCTTCATCTACTTAGCATGTGTATATTCACTCAGTGGAATATTTGAGAATCTACTCTATTTCAGTCACTGAGAAGAGAAAGAAGGCATAGTTCCTTCCCTCAGAGAGCAGAGGCTATCGAAGCAGACAGACATGAATCTGGTAATTGTATATATGTAAAATTACATCTGTTGTGGACGCTATGAGAAGAAATCTACATGGTGGTATTGACCCTGATGGGAGATGAGAAAACACTTTCCCAAGGGAGTGATAATTGAGCTGCAATTTGTAGAATAGATGACTGCAAAAAAGCAGGAAAAGTCAGAGGCCAGCCCTGGAAGAGCAGCAGTGAGAAGGACGTGACTTACTCTAGCAGCTAAAAGAAGACCAACATAACTGGAACACAGGAAGCCAGTGGAGGCAGCATCACATGAGGCCAACAAGGGTCAGATAGGGAGGGGGTTGGAGGCTGAGCTAAGTATTTAGGTCTTTATCATCAGTTCAGTGGGGAGTCACAAACTGTTTTAAGAAGGTTGACAATGGGAGGGTGACTTGATCAGATTTGCGTCTTGATACATCTAGACTATAGAGGGACAATTGTGGATATTTTTTTTTGAGGATGGCCTTTGGCCTTAGTAATTTAAAAACAGTTTAATTGTATGTACTCCATTCAACCTATCTAGAACATAGTTCTAAGCAGAAGTGGTACTTCCCCTAAAAGCTGTTTGAAATATCTGTGGGGCACTGGGTTATGGTAATGATTGGGGAACGCTACAGGCCTTCAGGGGAGGACAGGTGACATTACAATATGAGGGACAATCTCACAATTAAAAAAATTACCACCCCATTGGGCCGGCCGAGTGGCGCGATGGTTAAGAACTCGCTTGGGATGCCAGAGGGCCCCGGTTCGGATCCCACATATGAGGGCCAGTGACACTGCCCTCTACAGCTAAGATGCTGAACAACAGCTCAACCTGGAGCTGGGCTGCCATGAGTCGCCTGCGACGGCATAGGCTGCAGCCCCTGCTGCAGTGGGTTGCCATGGGCTACCGTGTGTAGCCAGCAGCCAGCGTGAGCGGCCAGCAGCCGCAGTGAGCGGCCGTCCAGAAGCCGGCGACTGATCTGCCTCGCCAGAGAAGAGCGCAATGATGGTGCCAACTTGGGCCAGTGAAGCAACGACCTCCACAACTAGATTGAAGAACAAAAACGACAGCAACTTGTCTGTTCCCCTTCCCCCAATTCCCCAGCGCTGTTCCCCTCCCCGCAATTCCCCAATAAAAATCTTAAAAAAAAAAAAAAATTACCACCCCACATTCTCCATGATTTTAGAATGTACTACCAGCCATCTGTGTGAATGAAAAATTTGTTTATTACTTAATTTAAACTTAACTCCTTTTCCATATAAACACAAATAAATTTTTGCATGGTTTTACACACACACACACACACACACACACACACACACACACATACACACACACAATGAAGGGAAGATTATGCTTTCCTTGTGCTGGGCTTTGTCAGTAGTTGCTGCATTCGTGGTAATTTAACATACAAGCCCACATATCTGACTGCTTTGTTATGCTTTCTACTGTAAATGAGTCTGTGCATTTATATAATGAAATATATTGTATTATAAATCACTTTCACTTTATTGCTTTCTTGTATTCCAGATAAGGAATTAGTGGATGGTTTTGAAATTGTGTACAGATAGGTTACATTTCTCATAGATTTCATTTCAGTGTAGTCAAAGGGGTATTACCAAATATTTGTTTTCAAAAGAGCAGAGTAGTGATTGATGTGATATGATGGTCTAGAAAAGCATCATGACTTTCAAGAGCTTGGCTCTTTTCTTGAACTTCAGGTGTCTTATCTAAAATCAATGCACGGAGGTGTTCCTGATTTATCAACACTGGACATGCACAGTTAAAGAAGATCAGTGAATGTCAAAGGTTACAAATAATAGAGCAGAGACAGAGGCAGCATACTACTCTTTCTATATTAAGAAAATTAATCTGCTCTAGATTTATGCTTTTCTCATTCAGAGCTCTGAGGGATTTTAAACAGCTATGGTACACATCTTCCATAAAAAGCTATGCTTCATTATCTTATAAATATTTAATTTGACAATATTTGCAAATCAAATGTATAGAATTCTGGGATGTATTTGTGTGTGTGTGTGTGTTATTGTTTCTCAGAATAATTTATGGGGTAAAAGTGCTTCCATGTGGTAGAAACTGCTGAGATAAAAAAATTAATTTTGTGGTTCGCTTGAAAATAAATGCTAGGATGCAATATGTAACATAATGTAATGTAATGTAGTATAATGTAATGTAATGCAATAAGGATATCCCCTTAGGGTTGACTGTGGCAGCTTTCCAATCCTTCAGGCTGCTTTGGCCTCTCTGCTTTAATAATAACGGGATAAAGAATAGTTATCATTATCTGAGTACTACCATGTGCCAGGAAGAGTGCTGTTTTTCAAGCATTAACTCACTCTACTGTCAAAACAAGCCTATGAAGATAAGTGTTACTACCATACTCAGCTTACAGATGAAGAAACTGGGACTCAAAGATTTGAATCAATGTGCCCAAAGTCACATAACTAGGAAGTAATAAATTCAGGATTTGAATCTAGGTCTTCTGAACTCCAGGACCTATGATGTACTAGGATGGATATCCTAAAATGTTGCAGAAAATTTAATAATCAATAGCATAACCTATGAAGATAATCCAAAAGTTAAAATAGGTCATCTGGCGTACAGATGGATGTAAATGCTTAACTCTTATTCCGATAACTCCTTTGAGAACTACAAATTCGTGAACCTGCTCTCCTCCTATGAGATTGTGATTCATCCTTCCTCAGTTATTCACCCTAGTGTTCAAACTTTGAGCCTGCCATTATCAATAGTTGCAACTCCTCAAAATCTCCATTTCGAATATCTCACTCTCCAACCATCATTTCCTATCGTTAGCACTTTGACTCCAACAATTCTTTGACCCTTGGGATTTTCAATCCATTCACCCTAACACTTTTTCACTATCCCTTACCGTTCTCGCCTTAAAACATGACGAAGCCTAGGAAGGTGATGGAATCTCAAAGATATGAATGCTGAAGTTGCTAGAAGTCCAAGGGTACCCTGAGAATTGTCCTTGATAATGATTATACAGAGATACTCAACAATATCTAGACAGAGCTAACCAGAATATTTGTCGAAAGGCCTTCAAATTATCCCCTGCATCACAAGTAGAGTAGTTGAGGAAACGGAGATTTCAGCCTAGAGACCAAAAGGCTTAGGTGTTGGGGTAGCTAACTTCAATCTCTAAGACACTGTTGTGTAGCTCTAAAGAGCATGACTGGGTCCAGTGAGGGAAGATACCGGAAGGCAGAATGCAATTCAAAGAGAAAATGACAAATTCCTTTCTTCTCATATGACAAACTCCACTGACTTGTATAGTTGAAATGCTACACTGAGAAGGTTTTTGAGAAGGCATTCTCAAACATCATTGTGTCAGTCAGAATGGACTAGATTATACTCTGGTAACAAACAATCCTCAATCTTTAGCAGTTTAAAAGAACACAGGTTTATTTTTCACTCACTGTACATGTCCGTTGTGAATGGTCAGTGAACTCTGCTCATCACATTCACTCAGGGGCCCCAGACTGATGGAGTAGCCACCATCTTAAATGTTGCCAGTTACCATGATAGAAGGAAAGAGAACTTGAGGGGTTTGTGTGTGTGTGTGTGTGTGTGTGTGCGTGTGTGTGTGTGTGTGTCACAAACTGGTAATGAAATGCTCACACCTGCACGTGACTCACATCACTTCCAAACTCAACAACTCATTGGCCAGAGCTAGTCACATGGCCCCACCCAGCCATAATGGAGCTAGGACATTCAAACCTATCATGTGCCCAGAAGGAGAGAACAGTGAGTAGCCTAAAGAACACCACAAGCAGCACAGGGAGCAGTTAGTGCACCTCCAGCTAAGGCATTCTGGCATTTAAATCTGGTACTGTTCATTCCTGCCCTAATCACCAGAGCTGCCCTGCAATGCCTCACAATATAGCAAGCTCCCCAACACCAGAAGGGTGCACAAAAGGGTAAAGGACCGTAGGTCAAAAACACCATCAAAACTCTTCCTTTACCTAATAGACTAGAGGAACAATTAGGAAGGCCACAGTTCTAAATTTCTACATGGATCCCTGACCACACTGAAATAAACAGAATTAGGCATTGTGGAACCCTTAACCAAGTACAGACAGACCTTTAGAGAGAAGTAAACCAGCTATGTGGCCGAGCACTGGGGCAAGTTTTACGCAACTAAAACAGACCAAAAGATGGGCTACCCATTATTGTCGCATCATTGCTTCTCTTCACCACAAGTCACATTACCTTTCTCTCTAAGGAGAGATGATGATGAAAAAAACTAAAACAGAAAGCAAGGCCAATGATTTCTACTGGGAGAAACCCCTATAACAAGATTTTCAGTGCTACTAATCTACCAATCTTTATAAACACCAGAACCTGACTAGCAGCCTCCCTAATCAACTACAGACAGCACAGCAAATCGTTAGGTGAGAAAATTATTTGCTCTTCACCCAAGACCATTAGCAGCTAGTCAGAACTAATCAGCGATGGATTAATCATCTGAGAAAAGAGCAAATATGCATTAAAGGCGCATGCATATGCACGTGCACACACGCACGCATGCACACACCCAGAGATGATAGATTTTAAAAATTAAACATCTGAATTCAGCCTTCAGTTAACAAGTGCTTGCCTGGCTGTTCCTGCTTAATCCACATAATTCAGAGAGGTTAAGATTATTATTATAATTGTTCCTTTTCGATGAGAAAGCTCAGATTCAAAAAGATTAATTTCATTCACTCACCTTTAAGTAGGTCTATACATGTGGTGCCACTGGAAGTCACCCGAATGTGTGTGTGTCAAAATCTGACTTCCTATCCTGTCAAGGCTGACATAATAGAGAAAGAACCACCTCATCACCCACCGTTTCCCCAGTGCCAGAGATGGTGAAGGAACATTGGGCTGCAGGGACCGTGAGTCCTATAATATATGGCGCTTCTTATGTTCTCAGGGAAATTACTTATCTTTGACATTCTACATTAAGTCAAATTTCCACCCACCACAGACTTCATGTTATTTTTCACAAATTGCCAGGTGACATAAAACAATTTTCTCTGGATTCTGCTGTTAAAATGTCCTCACAGTGGAGCTGATTGTAATACCCCGAGAGGAAGCAAAGACTATAGGATAACTAAGGAATATGTCCACATGACAGCTAACCACCAAGCACCCTAGAAGAGCCGGCCCATCTGTAGATACAATGGCTGACTGGCTGATGGAACTGTGGCTCCCTGGACCAGTCAAGAGGAGAGCTTCTAGGTGCATCTCCTCTGTCTTCCTTCTTCTACCTGTCTCTACTCCTCAACTTCCAATTCTGGGGCTAATCCCACCTTTAATGAAAGGAGAGGTAAGCAGCCTCTGGTCCATTACACAGAGGTCTAAACCTCAACTCGGCCTGCCAGTAACTTCAGTTTGGCCCTATCCAAATACCAAAGGTGCACACTGGTTCAGCAACCAGATTCGCCTCTTTTCCTGTGACTGATTTCTCTTCCCACTCCCCACCCTGGTCATAAAAAAAACCAAAAGTAGCCCACGACACAGGAGTGAAAAAAATTAAAGGAAACTAGATAAACATATCAATGTTGACACATTTTGCTCATATAATGCTGAGTTTTTAAAAAAGCAAGTTGCAGGGTAATGCACGCTGTGTATTTATGTGAAGTTAAGAGCATGAAACATAATAGCTTATTAACATAGTAATAATAATTAATATTATTTTTGAATACATGCTTATGTATTAAAAAGTATGAAGAAATGCATGGGAATGAGAGGCTCCAAATTCCGGGTGGAAATGACCTCTGTTGGGGGAAGTGAGGGGAAGCAAACATGGAGAGGTCAACTGTATTTGCCACGCCTTATTTCCTAAACTGGGTGATGGGTACATGGCAATCTGTTCCATTATACTACGCTATTTTGTTAGTTTGACCTGTTTCATAATAATCTGTAAATACTCTAGGAAAAAATTCAAACATTTCAAATAAGCCTAAACCTCACCTTGACTATTACCTAACATAATCCCAGGCACACTCCAGAGATATCTACTGTTATTAGTTCTTTTCTACTCAACATAGGTGGCATTGTTTAAAGAAGTGTGTCTTCCCTTTTTCTATAAGTGATAATATAACATGTATACTTTCATTTAACATCATGCCTTGGCCATATAAATGCACCTCCCTCTTTAACAAAAGTACATTTTCCAGGACCTTTAGCTCTTTTTCCAGAGAGAAGGGTAGAGAGGCTAAGAAAACAGCATTTGGAGACATGGTTGGGTTCCAGTTAGTGCTTAATATTTACCTGGGGCAAGTTACTCAAGTATTCTGTGTTTAAGGCTTCCCATCTTTAAAACTTATAATCACAAATGCCAACTCGTAGGATTATTTGAGAATTCGAGGAGGAAAATTCATGAAAGAACCTACAAAGGTGTCTGACACACAGTGAGTCCTTGCTACAGATTTATTATTATTATTATTATTATTATTATTATTATTATTATTATTATTTATAGCTACTGTCTAAGATTTATGGAGAAGGGTCCTTATGATGATCCTTATACCATGCCCAATTCATGGCTGCTCCATAGAAGAATCATGAAGTTCCTTTGCTCACGTCTGATAATTGTGTTAGCCTTTGGAAGTCAGCTGCCCTTCAAAACACTGTACAACCCATAGCAATGCCCAGTCTTCTGCACACCAAATTCTATTTGTTCAAATTCCAGGCATTCTTTTAGTCACAAAAATTTCTTCAGCTCACTCATAGCTGTCAGTTTCTGCCCAGTTAATTTGGCAACTAGAGAAATGTACTTAAGTATTTATATATCACTATTCTTTCTTTCAATTAAGTCTGGGGACACGGAAAACCTCCCCTTTTCACATTCATTCTAATATTTTATGTCGAGTTGCACACAGAATATGTAGCTTTCAGGCAATTAATTTTCTTCATAAATCTCAGAGTTTACTTCGAATTCATCACACCATTTACGTGCATTTTATACTTGCACTTAGCAACTTAAAATAGCTAAGCCTATTTCTTGCTTAATATGAAATTTGGACTTTGCATAATTCCCCAGTATAAGAGAAATTCAGAACTAAAGCTTTGGAGTCAGCCGGGCCTCAGTTCAAGTCCTAGCTCTGCCATGTGCAAGTATTGTGCCCCAAAGTAAGCCTATTAGTTTTCTAGAGCTAGATAATAAATTACCTCATACTTAATGGCTTAAAACAATACCTATTCATTAGTTCATAGTTCTTCATAGTTCTGTTCATAGGTCAAAAGTCTGGGCATGGTGTGACTGAGTTCTCCGCTCAGGATCTCACAGGCAGAGATCACTCACTGCCTGTCTCATCTGGAGTTCAGGGTTCCCTTTTGAGCTCACATGGTTGTTGGCAGAATTCAGATCCTTGTGGTTGAGGGA
Organism: Hipposideros armiger; assembly: GCF_001890085.2. Lineage (NCBI taxonomy): Eukaryota > Metazoa > Chordata > Mammalia > Chiroptera > Hipposideridae > Hipposideros > Hipposideros armiger. The sequence continues at coordinate 253,470 of NW_017731940.1, forward strand.
CTGAGGCCCTCATACCTCGCTGCTGTCAGCTCGTGCCACTCTCAGCTCCTGGACACGGCCACATTCCACGCCAAGTGGCCTTCTCCACCTTCAAAGCCAGAAGGGATGTCCCTTCACAGCAAATCTCTCTCCTGCCTCAAACCTCCACTTCCCCATCTCTTACCTCGAGACCTCTTGGGTTGTCGGAAAAGTTATAATGCATTTTGCAACGGAAAACATAGAAAAAATACATCATGACTTTTCCGACAACCCAACAGATGTAGAGGGCTTGTGTGATTGGGGCAGACCCTATTCTAAGGTCAGCTGATTTGGAACCTTAATTACACCTGCAAAATCCCTTTGTAGCAGTACTTAGATCAGCGTTCAATTAAAGAAGCAGGAGAAGGAGTGTGTACTCCGCAGAGCAGGAAATCTTGGAGAACATCTTAGAATTCTGCCACTCACAGCCAGCCACTTCAGTTCCATGAGCTTCAGGCATACAGCAGGGACAGTGATACTCATTACACAGAAAAAGTTAGTTGGATACAAAGAAACAATGATAAAAGCTTCCAAGTACTGACTATGCTCAGGATTAGGTTCTCCATTTTCATTATTTCATTTCATCTTCCGAGAAGACCTTTTGAAAGAGCCTAGTACAGGGCTGGCCGAGTGGCGCGATGGTTAAGAACTGGCTTGGGACGCCAGAGGGCCCTGGTTCGGATCCCACATATGAGGGCCAGTGACACTGCCCTCTACAGCTAAGATGCTGAACAACAGCTCAACCTGGAGCTGGGCTGCTGTGAGTCACCGGCGACAGTGTAGGCTGCAGCCCTTGCTGCAGTGGGTTGCCATGGGCTACCGTGTGTAGCCAGCAGCCAGTGTGAGCGGCCAGCAGCCAGTGTGAGCGGCCAGCAGCCGCCGTGAGCGGCCGTCCAAAAGCCGGCGACTGATGTGTCTCGGCCGGGAAGAGCGCAATGATGGTGCCAACTTGGGCCAGTGAAGCAACGTCCTCCACAACTAGACTGAAGAACAAAATGACAGCAACTTGTCTGTTCCCCTTCCCCCAATTCCCCAGCACTGTTCCCATCCCCCAATTCCCCAATAAAAATCTTTAAAAAAAAAAGAAAGAGCCTAGTACAGAAACTGCTTGGATAGCTGGTCCTGATTACATCTTTACTAGGTATCCATTATGTGAAAGAATGAGGCAAAGACAACTATTACCCGCATTTTATAGATGAAGAAACTGAGGCATAGAGATAATATCTGTAAAGCAATTATCACAGGTCCTGGCACACACTAAAAATACTCATAAATACTAGCTGCCATTACCACCACCACCACCACCACCACTATCACCATCACTCTTATATTAGAAAGAAGAACCCCAAAAGCCTACAATAGCTCCTGCCACACACTCACTCTTTACAGAGGCCAGGCAAAGCCCATGAAGGTGATCAGCACCTTGCAAGGCACCTCTGAGGAGTCACTGTTCCCCAAGAAGAGGCCCAGCCATTTTTTTGGCTGCTCCCTTAGTACCCAAGGGAGAGCTGCTATTGAAGCTCTAGTCCTAGAACCGACCATACCAGAATCCAAAAGCTGCCTGTCTCTTAACACCAACTTGATGGTGGAATTTGCACTGCTTAGTGCAAAATGCAGCCCTTTTACCATTTGCATTCGATCTCTATTTTCTGCATATATGATATCCTTTATCTAATCTTACCTGTTATTTATTTTAAAGCTTTTCACCCCATCTTACTCAACCCTCAGTGGAGACACGTAGTATTCAAAAGCTCTCGTAAATCTTGTAACAGCATGTAAAACATTATGTGCCTATTAAACTAACACCCTTTCTTCTTCTCAAATGTCAATCCATAATCGACATAAATAAGGTCAGCAAAGAGTGGTACTCACATAAGCTTTAGATTTCATCCAGTTCAAACTCTTCTTTTTATTAATGGAAACACTGAGGAAAGGATTTTCTTTTCTTTTTTTTTAGCTGAGCCATCCTGCCACCTGTTGGCAGCTCAGTGGCAGCTTAGCTCGGGCCAGGAATTGAACTGGAAGCCCTGTTGCTCAGAGTTCTCACTCTTGAGTGAGCTCTTAGCCAACTGAGCCACTCAGCCAGCCCGGAAAGGATTTTCTTCAAGTCCTGAGGTGCTGGCAGAACTAAGACTAGACGGACACCAGAAACCCCCTCACCCAGTGCCATGCCCTCTCCAGTGACATGATTCCACCTAGAGTCTGGTTTATAGTCTCCACGGCTCTGCTTGGTGACTAGCTGCTTTCATCCTCTGTGTGTGCATTTATATATACAAACCCAAACAAGAAATTATAAACTGAAAATAGTTCCTGATAGCTTTCAAGTACTCCTGAGCAAGCAGAAATTCTCCGTGACAGTTCGGTGGCCAGTATGCTCTACCAGAGGTACTGCAGACACTGACAACTGCCTTCCCAGTAGCCATTCTCTCCATCTTTCTAGGTAGCAGAGCTTCAATTTTGTGTGGGGTACCAGCATGCCCACCTCCATCAAGCTCCTCTCTTTTCCAATCTCCCTCCAGCCAGCAGTGACAAGATACAATTTTACCCAATAAGCAGAAGTTGGCTAGGGGGTTGGGGAGGGCTTTTGCCCTCTGGAGAAAAAGGATGGACATTGCTGAATTGCCCCTTCTCCTCTCTTCCCCTTGAACTTGAATTTGATGTCTGGCGCAATAGCAGCCATACGTACGGGACAACAAAATGAACACCTAGAAGGAGCATGGATACCTGGTATCAGTGAGCCTCCTTCGCCAGCCTGGAAATACTTGCATATTTGGTGCAGGACAAGAAACAACAAATCCGAAAGCATTATGTTCTAGTGCTTAAAAGCACTGCCTGTAACAGACCTGGGTTTGAGTCCTGGATAGCTGCCCGACATTGAGAAAGTTACCTAACTTCTCTGAGTGTCAGTTTTCCCAACTCACAGGATTGTTTTAAGATTCAGAAAATAATAATGCCTAAACAGTGCTTATAATGGTGCCAGGCACAATGCATTCCATCAGCATATGGTAGCCTGGTTAAATCCAAAAAGCTGTTTCTGAAACTACCTTATTATTATTATTATCTAACGTATAACCAGAGAATATACGCAGAGTCAATCTAATTGGTCAGCAAGTAACATATTTTTTACATTCACAGCTTTATACCTAGATTGGTTGTGGAAGGCACAGATTACCAAAATAAGACTAATGAATATTCACAAAGATTGCCTCAAAATCCTAGAATGCTAAAGCTAGGAAAATTGCTCAATGTTTATCCAACAGGTATTTATTGATATAAATATATGTTCAGCACCACCCTAGTCATTGTAGACATATCAGTAAATAAGTGAAATAACAGTCCTCTTGTCATAGTGCTTATGTTCTAGTGGGGTCATTCCTTAAAGTGTATTTGCTATGACCATCTCAGTTTACAAAGGAGGGAGCTGACGCCCAGAGAGGTCAAGCAACTTGCACACTTATCTCGATCACCAGCCCAGAGAGGTCAAGCGACTTGCACACTTATCTCGATCACCAGCAGTTAGTGGCAGATGGTGGAGAACTCCGGCCTCCTGACTCTGATTGCATTGATCTTTTGTCTGCATCCACACACTCCCAGGTTTAAATGTTTGTATGTCATCACAAGGCATGCCTTGCTACCTACCATGGCGAATAAGAAACAAAATCTGATTCCTCTGTTTACTTCCTCAAACTTGTCAAACTCAATCCTGTTTTAGGACTTCCATGTAGCTGACCCCTCTGACTGTCTGCTTGTCCTTCCTAGTTTTATTTTATTTGAAATGATGAGACTTTCATCATTTCAGTCTCAACTTGAATGCCATTTTTTCCATCACCCCCCCTAGAAAATATCATTCCCTACTTCATTCTTATTAGCTCATATAATCAGCTGAAATTATCTTACTAATTTTTTTTTCCCTCACATGCTTGTTCCTGGTCTGCCTAAGGATGAAACTCTTACCTGCCTTGCTCACTGCTGCATTCAAGAAGCCAGAACAATGCCTGGCACCAGAAGTGGCACCCAATAAGTAACTGCCAAACGAACACTGAATGACACTTGCAGCTCTAGAATGCCAGGCTCCTGAGGCAATCTTCATCTGTTGAATAATTGGGAGCTATGCTTGGCAATGTGTGTTGACTGAATGAACAAAGGAAGGAAGGAATCCTGAAGCCATTTCCTATTTAGCTTCATAGACTATAAGATGCAGAAAAAAACCTTGGAACAAAATCTTTACTCTAAACCTTTCATGTGAAACAGAGGAAAGTTAAATCCAGGACTAGCCCCAAGTTCCAACTGACTGAATTTAACTGATGTGGGGTCGGCTGTGCAATCTATTTCAGGCTACCTACCTAAAAACCTAGAAGAATGCTGGATTAGATAGCAAATGATAATTGACTATAATACGCCCTTACCTCTCTCACTTCTTCGCTCCCTACTGCCCCGGATCCTCTCAAACCTCTATGACCAGCGACTGAAATTCCATCACAGCTTCTCCCTTTCTTTAATCGGGGGCTGCACACTAGTGGCACTTGGCTCAAATCCAGCCTCCAAAGAGTTTTGTTTGTTCAGCACAGTGTTTATGAAACTTTTGCACATAAATGCCTTTGAGTAAGCAGACACTCGTCAGTCCCCCAACACCCACACTGCTCCCTATTATGTCACACCTTCCTGCTTCAGAAATTCACATCACCTCTCTGGTCCCTGAAGACATCTGAGTTTGCCCTCTTTGTATTAGGACTACATGTAATCTCTCCAGCTGTTAGCAGTAGATCCCACTTGACCATGAGTGAATGATCCAGTGCTAATTTTATGGCATTGGAGAACAATATCTTAAATACATGTATAGTTGCATCGGATAACAGAAGCAGAAGAAATTTAGAAATTGTCCAATTCCACTTCTTTCATTTCAGAATGAGGAAACTGAAGCTTAGAGAATGAGGTGACTTGTTGAAGGTCCCAGAGCCGGGTAATAGCAGATCCAGGACAGGGACTCAAACTTGGCTGTATCACACCAAACTGGCCAGCTACAGGACAGGAAGGCTTTGAGGTCCTGGGGGTGGGAGGAAGCTGGATGGTAGGTAGTGGGTTTTTAGAACAGCATCAAGATTCTGCCTGGGTTGACCCCACGTTTTTAAGCCGTCTCCTCCTCCCAGCAGAACTCTGAAAGGTGGGATGCCCGCTCCTCCCACATAATGACACATGTGTGCCTTCATCCTCCTTCACTAATTTGTATCTGTATCTTTTCTGTCACTTTATATAACTAATTACTGTTTACTCTTTCCGAGTAGGTTGTGTGGGGATCCAAACTGTGGGAGAGAATGATGTTCCTTTAACGAAGCTTTTGAAGAAACAAGACTGTCGGGAACAGGGGGAAACTCAGGCTGCAGGATTCACTGTCTTCTTGCACACCCTCCCGCCTGAGCTCCGGGGAAAGTCCTATAAAGAAGTGAGAGTCAGCAACTCAGACTCAACATCTCTCAACAGATAGCAAAGCTGTGCCCTGGAGGTGCCCAGCTAGTTGTACTGGAAGCCCCCTCAGCCCTACACTTCCTCTTCCGGTCACGCCTGCCTCTGCAGGAGGATGACCACCCACAGCTTTGTTCACTTCACTCCCTTCACTTTCAGCCTCTCTCTGCTATCCTTCTAACTGGATGTAGGGACCTCTGAAATAATTTTAACCACAGTGGGAAGCAATGTGGCCAAGTGGAAGTGATAAAAACACCAAGACTCATAAGTCTCAGAGCTAGTTTTCTGCCACCACCAAGCTCTGGGTCACCCCTGCTAAACCGTCAATCAGCTCTGTGGTCATAGGCCCAATAGACTTTTCTCAGCATCTGTCTGACTTAATCTCTGCATCACTTGGCATTGCTGATTAAGCTCTTCTTTATATATATTTTTAAAACAATTTCTAATTATGAAACATTTCAAACATTCCAAAAGGTAAAAACAAACAAACAAACAAACAAAACCCAAAAAGTAAAGAAAATAATACATGGAGTTGAGGAAACAAGGATGGAATGACCAGACATCCATGCTTGGACAATGTTTACTGGGGAAAGGGACTCGGGTCCAGGAACAAGTGTGAGGGCAGGATGTTATTAGCACCACTGGCTGAAAGTGAAACTCTAGGGTGGTCTTGGATTTTGACAATGGAGGAAAACCAGGTAGGGCTAAAGCCTCTATTCTTTCACTCTCCCTCCCCAAAAGTTACCACGACAGGAAAGTGGCTGTGTATTATTCACAGGTATGCATTAGTTCTTTTATTACATATGTGTATAGACAGAAAAATGTATTGTATTTTCTATATTTTTATATGTTTTATGTATTTTTTATGTTTACGGAACTAATGGCATTATGCTGCTTGTATTCTTTCTTATTCAACGTCATGCTTTGGAGACCTATCTGTTTACACAGATAGACTGAGTTAGTTCACCTTAATTGGTTCACCATATCAATAAACCACAATCGATTTACTCAGTCTCCTATGAGGGACAGGTAATTTGTTTCCATTGCTTTACCATCATAAACAAGCTGCTATAAGCATCCTAGTGCAGGAGTTATGAGTTTCTCTAACGCAAAAACCTAGAAGCAGAATTGCCAAGTTCCTGGGTGTGTGCCCCTTCATTTTATTGCTCTTCAAAACAGTTATACTAAAATTCTGCAAAATACAAAGTTGAAAATTTTGCCAAATGCTCTTCAAAATAATTATACCATTTAATCCTCCCATGAATGTGTTCTTGTTTCTCTACATTCTACCAATACTTAGTGTCTTTGATTTATTAATTTTTGCTTATGATGGGTATTAAATTATATCTCATTGTGTGATAGTATTTCCTTTCCTTTCTTGTGAAACTGTGTAACTTTCCATTTATTTATTGGTCATTAGGTTTTCTTTTTCTTGTTTCTCATTTTCTGCTTATTTGTTTTTTCTCTTAATGTTTTGTAGGAACTCTTTATATTCTGGATATTTTGTTGGTTATATGGATAAAAGTAACTTCTCTAGTTATTTGTAAACTCATATTCTTACCAAACATATATTCATTTTCCCTCTGTTCTCCATGTCTTTTGAATTTTCAGATATTATCTGTCTTTGTGCTGCAACGGTGCCAATTTCCTCACTTCTGTCTTTCAATTCATTAATTCTCTCTTCAGTGCTAGTTTATCTTACCTTTAATCTTCCTTTGAGGATTTTTAATTGAAATTACTGTATTTGTCTTTGTAGAAGTTTCATTGGGTTATTTTGGCTTATTCTTTATCATTGTGTCTCATGATTGTCTATGGTTTCAATTACTTATTTAAAAGCTTTATTGATTTCAAACAATTACTTTGTAGTTTCTATCAAATGAGTCTATCATCTGAAGCTCTCAACGTTAAAAGCCTGCTGATTTGGGGATCCACTGCCTCTCACTAAAAGCAAATTTTTCTCTCAGATATTTTGCAATTTTGGACTGTGAGTTCATCTTTGGTGGGACTTTATGTGTGAGAATTCTAGACAGCCTAGGTTCAGCATGTGTCTCTCCAGAGGAGTTTTCTTCAGGCAGGAGTTCTTCCAAGTCAATTTTATGATATTTTCTTTGCTTGCCAGTTCCAAGACCACAGAAGCATTAGAAATTTGATTCCCACATCTACATTACAAAATAGGGGTTTTCATCATTTGTTCCCAAATCTACTCTTCCTTTTGATTTTGTGCCAGTCAACTAAGAAAGTAACACAGCATCATTCTTAATGCCTTGCATTTCCTTACTCACTCATCCAAATATGTGAGTCCTATGGCTTTTATCTCTGCTTTTCCTGGAATATATTTACTTCCCTCCGCCTCTAATGCAACAAATTTAGTTTTTAACTCTCATACCTGAAATAAGCCTCCTAGTTACTCCCTCTGCCACAAGATTTGACCTCCTCTAATTCATTATCTACAGTTCGGCCAAGCTAGTCTGTCTAAAATTCAAATCGAATCATGTCATTCTTCTGCTTAAAAACATTTATTGCCTCCTCATTGACTTCAACATAAAACCCAAAATCTAAGATGAAACTCAAGGCCATTGATAATCTAGTCTCTGTTTTAGATTCTTATCTCTTACCAATTTACCCTCAATGTCTCCAAATGACCATTGCCTCAA
>NW_017731940.1:263031-287756 GCF_001890085.2 Hipposideros armiger
TGAAGTCAACCCAACCTGAAAAACACTCAAACAACATTATGGGACTGCTCTAGAGAAAATTCCAGCACCATGACCACCATTGGGCACAGATGTCACAACTCACATTCTGGACTCTGGTGGAGGCATCAGAGCCACTACCAGCTCTACTGCTCCCCAAAGCCAGAAAGTGGACTTCCCATGGCCTCTGCATCATCACATTCCTCCCTTCCAAACATTTTACCAAGATGAGCCTGACTAATAGTGCCCAGGACACAGAACATACCATCCCCACAAGGAACAAGAAATGCCCAAACACAGGAAAGGTGTTCGAAAATCACACAATGCATAAACATAACTTTTGTAGCAGGAGAAATCTTCATTTGCTTTTGTTGCTTTAATTTATACTGACATCATTCTATTAATTATTGACCTGACAAGATTGACACATCAACCATTCTATATGAATTACCTTTTTGAAAGCAATTAATATTGACTCCAAATGCAATGAATAATTTAATCTCTGTCCTTTCCAATTCCTTTATGTGAAATGTGAGAGAGAATTTCTTGATTTTCTATGGCTCTTTCTCCACCCTCCAGCATCCTCAAAAAATTGTTTTAAAATCTTTTCCAGTTTAAATGATATAAATTCTAAAAATGATACAACACATTTATAGGGATGAAAATACATAAAACTGTGGGCTGCTTGAAGAGCTAGAGTAGTGACACACTTATTTACTGCCGTGACTAATAATCACTGCAACATCGTGTTTTTATCTCACTGAGTTAGTTAAAAATATAGTACAGAAGATCGGTTGCCTCAGACACCAATCGGCAGCCCACATACTTCCGATCAAAGTCTGTGGCTGCAAATCAATTGTAGCATATGGCATTTGTGCTTCTGTGATAACCTGGAGCAGCAACTGAGGACATGGTAATTAAGCAAATCTAATGAGCAGTCTAACAATCCAAAAACGTATGGATTGTAGCTATTTCACACCCATTTTAAGGGACAAGCACAACCTCTGAAGATAATGGCCTACTGCTAGTCTCAGAATGTGTCTTAGGAAATTCTTTCTTCTTTTTTTACATTGAAATGGTATAATTATTACTAACTCATTAACAAGTAATCCTAACTCATCTCCCAGAGGCAAACCCCAATTTTAGTCATTCCTCAACTTTAACTCTTGATTGGCTGTCCCTGTGTACTGTCCAGTTCTTATTCAGGCATTCAAAGCTCTCTACCAAATGCTGTAAGGCAGAGGAAGGTTCATCTGAGATTACTTAAGTACCCATTAGGCTCGAGTCTGGTGAACTCTGGCAGAAGATTCCAAAATTAAGAGGAAACAATAGGACTAGGAAAAGTGTAGGTGGGATAGGACAGTCCCAGGAGAAAAGAAGGTAAAGATAGGGCCGGCCGAGTGGCGCGATGGTTAAGAACAGGCTTGGGACGCCAGAGGGCTGTGGTTCAGATCCCACATATGAGGGCCAGTGACACTGCCCTCTACAGCTAAGATGCTAAACAAAAGCTCAACCTGGAGCTGGACTGCTGTGAGTCACCGGGGACAGCGTAGGCTGCAGCCCCTGCTGCAGTGGGCTGCCATGGGCTACCGTGTATAGCCAGCAGCCAGCGCAAGCGGCTAGCAGCCGCAGTGAGCTGCCGTCCAGAAGCTGGCGACTGATCTGTCTCGGCCGGGAAGAGCGCAATGATGGTGCCAACTTGGGCCAGTGAAGCAACGTCCTCCACAACTAGAATGAAGAACCAAATGACAGCAACTTGTCTGTTCCCCTTCCCCCAATTCCCCAGCACTGTTCCCATCCTCCCAATTCCCCAATAAAAATCTTTAAAAAAAAAAAAAAAAGAAGGTAAAGATAGACTGGGGTAGAGTGGTACGGGGAATGAAGAAATGAGACAGGTAGGTGATGCTCAGAGGCCAGGAGTTGAGATCAGATTAAGCGAAATCAGCGAAGGTGAGTGATCAGTGAGACCATCAAGCCATGTGGTTTAGCATTTTGAAAAGTGCCTTGGGACATAGTAGGTACTAAACAAACATTTGTTGAATAGATTCTGACCAAATCCCCTCCTACTTAAAATAAATCGCCTCTTTAGGTAGTACGGTGGACTTCTTTGGGATTGCCTACCTAGTAGCCTTCCTTCTGGTAACAAAATCTATGTTGAGTGGTACAATGATTCACTGGTGGGTGATCCAGACACTACAGTAATATGACACAGACTTCAAACTATCTGTAATTAATATGTTCAAGTAAATAAATAACAAGATAAACAGAATTTCACAAGACAACTTCAAAATATTTTAAGAACTTAAATGAAAATTCTAGTCTATTAAAATACAGTTAGTGAAATTAAAAGTTTAATAGACGTAATAGCAGAATGAATATGGATAAAGAGAGCATTAAAAAAGAGGGAAATAGGTAAGTAGAAAACATATTGACTGAATCATGACGATAAAAATAGAATGCAAAATACAAAACAAAAATGTGCATAATAGATAGGACACACTGAAAAGGTCTGACATAAATGCAATTAAGAAACATGAAGAGAAGGAAAAAGCAAAGGTAGTATTTGTAGAAATTTCTAAAACTGCTAAAATACATCAAACCTCAAATTCAAGAAATGCTATGAATCCAACCAAATACAAAGTAAAAGCACATCTAGGCACAAAATAATCAAAACTGCTTAAAACTCAAATACAAATGGAAATTTTTAAAAGCAGCCAGAAGAGAAAACAGACACATTCTTTCAAAGGAGCAACAAGACTTAATAACTGACTCCCCAACTCTAAGTATGGAAGTCAAAAGACAACAAAATTATATTTTTGCAGTACTGAGAGAAAACAAACCTGTCAACCTAGAAATTTTACATCCAGTAAAAATAGCCTTCAAAAAGGAAAGAAAACTAAAATCACTTTCAGACAAATAAAACTAAGAGAATTTATTATCCTCAGGCCTGCACTAAAGGTAATCTTAAAGCGAGTTCTCCTTGTGGAGGAAAATGACCCAGAGAAAAACATGGAAATGCAGAGGATGAGGAGCAAGGGGAAGGGTAAATATATGAGTAAATCAAAACGATTTTACTGTACAAACAATATATAAAGTCTTGTGCTGTTTACCTGAAGCTAATATAATATTGACTGTCAAGTGTAATTGAAAAAAAAAATATATATATATATATTTTAAGGTCTTGTGGTGTTTTAAATGTAGTTAATATGCAAAACATGAGAGAGGAGAAGAAGGTAAATGGAGACAGACTGTTTAAGGACTTCGGTTTGTCTGAGAAGTGATGAAAGTACAAACTTATTTTTAACTCTAATAACACAGGATGTTTATTTTTATCTCTAGGGCAACCACTAAAATATACATCTAATAAGCTAATAAAGGAAAAAAAGGCAATAGAAAAAATAAATTATTAGTCCAAAGTAAGGCAGGAAAACATGGGAAAAAAATCATAAAATATTTGGAATAACTAGAAAATAAAAATTAATATAATAGATATAAACCCAAATATACTGGAATGTAAATAGTTTACACCAAATAAAATTAACAGATTGTCAGGCTGGATAAAAAAATATAGGCTGCTTATAATACAAATTGTTTAAATTGAAGGACGCAAGTTAAAAAATATATATATATATTTATATATATTTATATATATATCACTAAATAAAAAACTGGTAAAGTTATTATAATAACAGATCAGATAAGCTTAAGGCTAGAAGTATTCAGAAAGAAAAATATTTCAAGATGGCAAAAGTGTCAATTCATCAGGCAAATATATTTATTACAATTTTTTATGTATTTAATAACATACCTTCAAAACATAAAGAAAAAAACTCTATATGGACAAAACTAAAAAGCAAGACAGACATATCCACAATCAGAGTAGATGACATTAACACACCTTCTCAGGAACAGATAGGAAAAATAGACCAAAAAAAAAAAAAATCAAGGACAGAAGATCTGTATTACCAGATGTGTCCTAATTGACACATAGTACACTACTCAACAAGGAACTTAATTTTCAAGTACACATAAAAACTTGCCAAACATGACCACATGCTGGCCAAAACTGTATTTCAAGAAATTTTAAAAAACTAAATAAATCATTCAGAGTAATTCATTGAGCACAGTGGAATTGGGCTAGGAATAAGTAATAAAATAACTAGGAAATTTAAAAATATTTGGAAGTTAAGCAATATACCTCTAAATAAACCATTCTCTTTGAAAGAATCAAAGTGGAAACTGAAAGTATTTTGCACTGAATGATAATTAAAATATGATGTATTAATCCTTGTGGGATGCAAATAAAGCAGTGCTCAGAGGGAAATTTATAACCTTACATGCATATATTGTAAAAATTGTATCGGGGGTGCAAAAAAAATGTACACATTTTACGAGATGTTATCTATGTATTACTTTTCGTAGTTGAATTGAATTACAGTAGCAATGTGTAGTAAGACATTCACTCAAAAGATGGTGTTAATCAAATGAGTGCTAGCGTCATTCATTGTATTACAATTTTAATACAGTTTTTTCCTTTCTTAAAATATGCATATATTTTTTTGGCACCCTCTGCATATATAAAACCAGAGCAAGTTAATCCCAAAGAAAGTAAAATGAAGGAAATAGAAAAGGCTAAAGCAAAAATTAAACTAAAACAAACAATGTACAAAAGTAACAAACCAAAAATTCCTTCTTTGAAAAGATTAATAAAAATTGATCCTACACAGACTTATTAAATTTTTTAAAAAGAAAGTTATATGCATTAGGAATGACAAATGGAACACACCTGCGATTCTACAAACATTACAAAGGTAAAGAAGGGTAATATGAATAACTTAATACCAAGAAATTCAAAATTTAGATGAAAAGGACAAATTCCTAAAATCATGATTTACCAAATCAACTTAATAAGAACTTTTAAAATCTGAATAGTCCCATGTATTAAAGTGTATTAAAGAAAATTTTATCTATAACCAAAAACTTTTCTATAAAATCACAAGGCCCAGATAACTTCACCGGTGAATTCTGCCAAACATGTAAGAAAGGAATAACAATAATTTTGTATAAGAACTTTTAGAGAACAAAAGCCAAAATGGCCTTGGTACCAAAATCTGAAAGGACATTATAAGAGGGATAATTATAGACCAAATTACTTCATTAATATAGATTCAAAAATCCTACACAAAATATTTAAAAATTGAATGCAGTCATGCCTTAAACAACAAATGAGTTATTCTAATAATGTGAGACAGTTTAACATCCAAGCATAAATCACTGTAACTCTCCATATTAATAAAATAAAGAATACTCATATTATCATCTCAGAAATCTAAGCATTTCAGAAAATCTGACACCCATTCATTATTAAAAAACAAAACAAAACTCTTAAGAAACCAGGGATAGAGGGAAATATTTTTTATTTAAAGGACTATATTACAAGGATATTGCACAGCAAATATCATACTTAATAGGGAAATAGTGAAAGCTTTTCCATAAAATCAACAAGAAGGCAAGGATGTCCACTTTCACCATTTCTAGTTAACAGGGTGCTGGATGTCTTAGTAAGAGTAATAAGGCAAGAAAATAAAGCATAAAAATTGGAATGAAAGAAGCTAACTCTCATCATTTGCAAAGAAAGTGGTGATATATATATAGAGAAAATCCAAAATAATCTGAAAACAAACTGTTAGAATTAATCAAAGAATTTAACAAATTTGCTGGATACAAAGTCAGTTTAAAAATAAATTTTATTTCTACTTATCAGCAACAAAACAATTAGTGAAAAATAATTTAAAGGATGCTATTTATAGAAGCATAGTAATATATCAAATATCTTGAACTACAGTAACTAAGACTGCGGTGTTGACCTAACAATAGACTAATAAAAAGAAGAGAATAGGGTCCACATAATCATCACTGACTTAGAATGCTGACTATAATGGAGAAAAAAAGGCTTTTTTAATGAATGGTGCTGGGTCAATTCGATATCTGTAGTGAAAAAAAAAAATCATCTTAACCTTTACCACATACCATATAAAAACTCAACCCCAAATGGATTATAAATCTAAATATGAACACTTTCTAGAAGAAAATGTAGAGGTATATCTTCTTGACCTTGAGATAACCAAAGATTTCTTAAATATGATATAAAAAAAGTACTAACCATAAAAGAACCCATTGGTAAACTGGATTGCATTTTTAAGAATTTTCTGTTCACCAAGTTACCTTTAAGAGCGTAGCAGAAGATATTTACAACACAATATCAGAAAATAAAAGAACTTTAATTCAGAATATGGAAAGAGCTCCAACAATCAGTAAGAAAGAGGCAGTGAATTCAATTGTAAAATGGGCAAAAGATTTGAACAAAAACTTCCTTAGAAAAGCATATCAAAATTGGCAATAACAGCACTGGCAAGGATGTGGAGCAATTAGAATCCTCACATACTTTTGGTGGAAAACTAATATTATCATCTAAGGCTGAGCATACTCAAGTGCTGTCACCTAAGCAATCTCACTACTAAATCCTAATAAAATGCACAGTAGAATGTTTACACATATCCACACACAAAAAATCTGCAGAGCACTCATCGTAATAGCCTAAAACTGGAAACAACTCAAAAGCCCAACAGTACAATGAGTAAATAATGGTATATGAATACAATGGAATATGTACTTAATAATCATGAGAATGAACTAACTACTTCTACCAGCAATGAAATGAATAAATCTCAAAGATATAATGATGAGTAGAAAGATTAAAGAGGCCAGACACAAAGAATACAGAATGTATGATTCCATTTATACGAAATTTAAAACTAATCTATGTCAGATGGGGTAACGGTTACCTTTGCTTGGGAGGGATAGTAACGAGGTGTTCTGGCATCGGTGACATATTTCTCGATCTGGGTGTCTGTTACATAGGTCTTCTCAAGTTGGAGAAAATGTTTCAAGCTCTAGCCTTATCTGGGCACATTTCTAAGTGTATTTTATACTTCAATAAAAAAATTTACTAAAAATAATTGACCACATTTGCTTTCCTCATTGGGCTCTTCCTCAATCTGTTTTCTCTTATGCAAGTCATTTCCTAGTCCTCCTGATGTTTTCCTATGACTTTATAATCCAATTTTCATTTGAAAGGCTTCCAAAAACACCCTTATCAAAACTGACATTTTAATAAGATAATAATGCCACTTACATAATACAGAAGGTTACAAATACAGAATATTTCAGCCCTCGTATAGCTGCAGCTGTTGTAAAAGCAGTGAAATCACAGCCATAACTGTTCCAAGAGTAACATTTCTCCTGCCACGTCCCTGGGCCGGCCGCGTAGGATCATGGACAAGATGGCTGGCTACCGAGTGTGTTCCATGAGATGATGAAGGGGAAACATTTGCACACTGCAAACGATGATGTAAAATAAGATACGTATCATGATACCCATTCCATTATATAGCTCAGGCAATAGAAACACTCACTGAAATATCTCACATTACCACAACCAAGGGTGTGGGCTCAGATGAGGACCACGGCCCAGAAAATCTAATGTGGCCAGGATATCCACCTGGGTGTTCTCTGGGGTCTCTGCTTTTCTATGCATGTCTGATTCTTCTTTACTACCACACATCAGATTTGCCTGCATGGGGAAAACAGGTATTTGGCAGCTCCTGGTCCTCATACCCACAGGTACCACTACAAAGGAGAGTGATATACCCGTACATATTCAAGTCTGTATGTAATGGTGGTGAAAAATCAGCTTCTGAGTTATTGTAAATTATATTTAAATTTGTGATTCTGTGGCTTAAAACCATATAAAAATATTTGGTGATGGTAATCTATCTATCTGTGTGTGTGTGTGTGTGTGTATGTGTGTGTGTGTATTCTATAATTCAGTTGTCATTTCCACGAATTAGCCTCATATCAAAGATAATAGCATATTTGATTGAAGGATTTGGATCAATCAGCACTGTTTCAAATCATGGTAGATACAAAAGCTAATTGGTAATATTTTTATGCCCCTCTAACTTAAGCAGTGTTACAGTAAACCATTTCTGAAAAATAAAGGATCTCTTTCTCATTTAAGCCTTACTCATCATGGCAGAAGTAAAAAGGTATCGTAGGGAAAGCACTGGCTCTGGCATCCACTTGATAGATACAGGCTGAAGTCTTAATTCTATTCCTTCCTCTTTGTCTTCAGAGAAGTTGCTTAATCTCACAGGCATCCAATTCCTCATTTGTAAACTGAGAAAAGAATACTTATGTCATTAACACAGTGCCTATGCACATGATATTTACTTTTTTTCCATGTTCTCAGACCACCACGAAAACACTGTGAAAAAAGCAGTGGGCACAGACTGGACAGAAAACATGAGATACTTTTTAAGTTCCAGTGTTGACCTGGCACATCCAGCTCTCTGCCACAGGCAACAATAATGATTGCTCTACAGGGCCATGAATTGACTGAAGAGAATTGAAGGAAATAAAATAAATTGGTTTTGGTGGGACTTTGTTATTTTTATACCCCTCCCTCTAGCATCTTTTCCCCATTCTTCTCCTAACAGGGCCCTAAATCATCTTTGATGGATCTCTCTACCCCACTCACAGTCCAAGTGGCCTGGGGAGATAGGGACAAGCACCACCTGCCTCCAGAGATGGAGCATGTGACCCAGGTCTGGCCAATCAGAGAACCAAATTTCTCTTGCCACAGCAATTGGTTCACCACTGTGCACATGAGCCAAATAAGGAGACCTGTGTAGAAGCTATCAGAAGAAGACTCTCTTTTCTCCTTTTCCTATTGGGTTTGAATAGATAGAATCTAAAACATAATTTAAATCCTATGGATTAAGCTCCACTATACTCAGTGACTAGAGTTTTTAGATGAGTTAATGTGGAAATGGAGAAACCATGGAAGTTATGTAAACTTTCCAAGTTAACTTGGCAAAGTTTTATACTGCCAAGTCCCTGATCCCTAGTAGATTCCAGTCGGAACAGTGAAGGGTGGCAGCTAAGACGAGGAATGGTCCAGAATCCTAGACCCTTAGTCTGAACTGTCTATAACTACAACTGAAAAGTTAGGGGGTCCAGACCATATCCCAAGATGTACAGTCAATCCAAATATATAGTCCATATAGTCTTTTTTAAATTATTTTTTATTATGAAATACACATTTTTTAGAATCAGTTTCAGCTGTACAACACAGTGCAACAACCATACCTTTCACCCCTCGAAGTGACAACCCCCCTCCCCCAATCCGCCACCCCACTTCCTCCCAATATCATACATATCTATTACAAATCCCTCGACTCCACTCCCACACTATACTCCATGCCCCATGAATATATATATATATATATATATATATATACACTTATAGTTGACATACAATATTATACCACATCAGCTTCAGGTGCACAGTGCAGTGATCAAAGTCCATATAGTCTTGCCTGGATGAAGACCTGCCTTATCAAGAGGCAACTAAGGCTTTGTTGGAGCATGAAATGTAAATCTGGCTTACTTTGGCACTCATTCAAGTAATATTTAACGAGCCTGTACTATGCTAAGAAATTAGGTAAAACCAGACAGTGTCTGCCTTCATATGTCTTAAGGCCTTGTAGAGGAAACATAAAACACAATTATCATGTAGTATCATAAGTGCTATAATGAAATGTTATGGGGACATCTTAGTAGGACATCTAATCCAGGCTCAGGGTGGGGGGTGTCCACAAAAGCTTCCTAGAGAAGGCAACATCTAAGCTGAGACCTGGAGGATATGACATAAGCAAGAAATGGGAAAGAATGCTCTCAGTAGCAAAAGAGTGTGATATATGGAAAATTGGACGCATGGCACTGAAATGCAAGCAGTGAAGTGAAGAGTGGTATGATTCACTAGAGACAGGCCAGGGTCAAATCACAGGAATCATTAAGAGTCATGCTAATGAGTTTGGATTTTAATCTGATAACGATGGGAAACCGCTAACGGCTTTTAAGCAGGGAAGTGGCATGGCAAGATTCACATTTCAGAAACATCACTCCAGATGTAGTATTCAGACTGGACTGACGGGTGACCTTCAATCAGTGTGACCAATGAGGAGGCTGTTGCAAAAACCCAGGTGAGAGATGATCAAGATGTTGTCAGAAAGATATAAAAGGATTTCAGAAGGCTTAAGGAGGTAGAAGCAGGACTTAATATTTTATTGGTCCTTGACCTTGTCAGATCTTCAACCATCAGCTCCTAGGTGGCTAATCAAGATAATATATTCTATTAGGGATGTTAATGCAGAGGGGATTCTTATGTCAGGTAGAGGATTGGTTCCTATCAGGGTCCCTTCATGTCTGCAGGAGTTTGGTTCTTTGGTTCTGGGAAGGCAGAGAATAAGAATGAATCATTATTTAGTCACTGATTTCTGGAATAATAGAAGTAGGGATCCCAGTGTTACCTGAAAATTGGTGATATATTGGACATAAAAGTAAAGCTCTACATATAATGGAGTTGTGTTGTACGCTCATTTAAACTATTCTGAGAGAGAGGGAACAATTGAACAGTACAGACAATTCTGTGCTCCACTGAATGACCACAAGCCCCCAAATAAGTATGAGAAGAGGACTGGGTATCTGCTATCCTTCAGTCAACTCAACTCCCCCTGTCCCTCACAGAGTGCAAACCTTGCCACTCTGCTTAGTATAATGCTGGTAATCAAGGATACGCATTTTTTGAATTTTCAAACAACTCAGAAATATAACTCAACTACTTTATGCAGCTCTCAAAAGAAGGAATAATGATCTGCTCCAACACTAGAAAAATGGTGATCAAGGTTTATTGAGAGAGGGCATATTAGTCTCCACTTTTGTGTACTATGGTTTATGCATACAGCTTAAGGAATTTTTAAGGGTTTTTTTTTTTTCCATGTGAAAATACACCATTAGGTACTGGCCTTAAAAACTGTGGAGTGAGGGCTGGCCAAGTGGCGCAATGGTTAAGAACTGGCTTGGGAGGCCAGAGGGCCCCAGTTCGGATCCCACATATGAGGGCCAGTGACACTGCCCTCTACAGCTAAGATGCTGAACAACAGCTCAACCTGGAGCTGGGCTGCCATGAGTCACCGGCGACGGCGTAGGCTGCAGCCCCTGTGGCAGTGGGTTGCCATGGGCTACCGTATGTAGCCAGCAGCCAGCGTGAGTGGCCAGCAGCCACCGTGAGCGGCCGTCCAGAAGCCGGCGACTGATCTGCCTCGTCCGGGAAGAGCGTAATGATGGTGACAACTGGGGCCAGTGAAGCAATGTCCTCCACAACTAGACTGAAGAACAAAACAACAGCAACTTGTCTGTTCCCCTTCCCCAATTCCCCAGTGCTGTTCCCATCCCCCCAATTCCCCAATTAAAAAAAAAATCTTAAAAAAAAAATCTTAAAAAAAAAAACACAACAAAAAACTGTGGAGTGAGATTTGACCCCAGGGAACAGTAAATTAATGGAATTCATTATCATAGAGGTGGTAGCACCGAAAAATACAAATTTTATATGTTCCAAGATGATTAGGGATTTCAGAACACCCTTAATATGATGCTGTCCTTTTGTCCAAAAGGAGTGGGGCTTTCTTAAATACTCATGGCCATGTAGATAAAAAGTTCCTGAGGGAAAAATTAAGTTCCCAGGAACTTCTTTCTTGCAGATTGCTCAGGTAAAATGTTGATTCAGGACTTTTATTTGCCACAGGTGGGATCAAAATTATTTTTGAAAAATGTTCACCTACCTAAACTTACTCAGATGTTATGACTTAATTTGCAGCTGGAAGATAAAGTCTGGGCATTTTCTTTTTCACTTTGTTTTCCAGTCATTTTCTCCTTTTACCTTTTCCTTTTTTTATATATATAAAATAAAGGACAAGACTTTACAGTGATTAAGAAGCACACATAGCAATTTCACCAATGTTGCTAGGCAACAAGGACCATGTATGAGCTCAATGAATGGATTCCGAGCATCTGCACAAAGGAGAACTAGAAGGAGCCAGTGAGTGAACTGTCATGGATTCACCTGAGAAGGAAAAAGGCACACTTATTTGAAACCTTTTTGGTGTTTCATTTTTCTAAAACTTATGTATAATTCTCCTTGATGGAAAGTTGACACAGTGTGTTATAATGATCATCAGCTCAAGATGGGAAAGTAGGGGAAAATGACCTCTACTTCTATTTCCCTAGTTCAGGGCTGCATTGTAACTTGGGCTATTTCAACAGCCTCCAGTCTGATCTGGGCATGTTTACTCCCTTCCCTCACCACTTCATCTCCCCTAGCTGATTAATTACAAGGGGATCTTCTCTCTCCTTGTCAGTAACTCCCATCCCCTGGGATCAGCATTTACCCTCTTCAGTTGCTGCAAAAAATATAACACTGTTGACTATATTTAAGTCTGTTTTATTTTGTTCAAAGAAAATACAGATACTTTACTAAGTTGGATAAAAATGTCTCTCTAAAGAAAGCAAATTCTTTTTGAAAATTGGACAATCATTTAAGTTACTAATGGAATGGAAACCTAAGGCACTGACCTCAGCTCAAAACAAAATTGTATGGGTTTTTTCTTCTTTTTTTGGGGAGGGGGGGGCGTTCTTGCTGCATACCAAATTTTATGTACAGACAAGGTGGGGCTATCAATAGGGATCACCCTGCTGTGAAGCCCAAGAAAATCACTAATAAAGCTAGCGGGAGCCCACAGAGCCTGGCTATGGACACAATGCAAGATTAGAAATACAGCTGCAAATCCACAAAGGAGGGCGTCCCCACACGTAGACGTGTAGTTTGCCTGGCCCAGCCAAGGTCGTGGAAGCTGCAGGAGGAAGATCAAGAAAGGCCATAGCAGGAAATGAGCTGTAACTTGATAGAGTCACAAAAGAAAACAAAAAAAGCATAAGACAAATCAGGTTCAAAGAAGGAGCTTGGAAAATATAGCCTGTTTATTCAGAAGTGAGGCAGTTGATAATATTAAGAAGGATTTTTAAAAATTAAGCTCTGAGGTATTTCATGCTGAAAATATCCATTGTAAGTAGCCAAGTATAAGAACAGGCAATGGACAAACTGAGTGTGGGAAACAAATCTTGTTGGTATGTTGTAGGAGAAAGGGGGAAAGACTGTGTTCCTGAGGGCCTGATGGGTACTCAGGGCGAGGTAGGGCAAGGACAGAACACCTGTCCCAGAACCCAGGGAGCGTTAGGCAGCCTCCAGTAAGAAGGTGGAAGAATATGGAGGACAAGTCAGAGGTTGAACTATCTGCATTGCAAAAGGGGCTTTAAGTCCCTTGCTGAGTAACTGATCAGTTGGTAGTGGATGTCTCAAAAACATTTAAGGATGGTCAAGTCACAGAACAAGGACATGGGAAGAAAGAATGGTAAATTGACCGTGTTTATAGTTTGGGGTGGGGAGTGGGGTAAGAATGGGGAGTGGTGGCCATTCAAGTAAGTTGCTGAACAGGTGTTCTACAACTGTACTGTCCATTTCGGTAGCCACTAGCCACACGTAGGTAATGAACATTTGAAATGTGGCTGTCCCAAATGTAGATGTGCTATAAGTGGAAAATACACATCAGACTTTAAAGACTTGGTAGAAAAAAAATGTAATCTCTCCCATTAATAATGTTTACATTGATTATATGCAGAAATAATGTTTTGGATATGTTGAGTTAAATAAGATAAATTATTTAAATTAATTTCCCTTGTCTGTTTTTACTTATAGTCAACATAGTTACTAGAAAATTTTACATCACATATATTGTTCATGTTATATTTCTACTGGACAAAGCTACTGAGTAAAGTCCATTGCTCTCTGTCCAGGATTCTGTGATATTATGATAGTAGGGAAGACGTGACTTAGCTCTCACTGTCTCGCCGATATCAAGCAGAGTCTGGTTTCAGACTAAATGAAAGAAAACCACACTGAGACTCAACAGCTGCTGTATCCACACAACTCACACCCACTTGGGAATATATACTTACTTAGATGAACAGTCACCACCACCTCCTCACATCATACACCCACTTACCATATATGTACACAAGCATATTTGTATGTGTCAGAATGATATCCATAAATAGGGAAGGAATATTAGCAGAATCATTAGTTACAGTGAGATTTACATTTCTACTGTCAACCTTAATCATTTGTTTGAACCAGGGAGAGTCATTAATGCTTGTTAACAAGAAGGGGTTCTTTGAAATTCAAAAAAGTGTTTGAACATTATGTCTTCCATTTCCTAACAAGAAACCAATTCACTAAGAGGTGATTGCAGGATAAGTCTTCTAACTAGAATCAAGAGTTCCAGAGAGTAAAACCCAAGCTTTTGCCTTGAGATGAAAACTTCTTGTGTGATCTACCAACCAGCAAAATTTTGCTCCCATTCTCTTAGCTGTCTTTTCCAGGCTTTTGTTCTCTCTAAACCCTAAGAGACACGTGATCCTTCCAGCCTTGTCAATTCCACTGGAACCTACCATCCGGCATACCCATCTCTCAGTGCCTGCTAGTTGTATCAAATGCCTGGTCCAAAATCTACTTGGTCAGTTCATGGTGACACAATAATTATACATAATAATCCAATTCAGATCATACTTAATTGAACAAGTGAATAAAGGATATTCTTCACACCTGACTTTTGAGGTTAGTCTCCTCTATGTATTTTAGCCCTTGTATTGAACATCTGCACTTTTAGGGAGGATTCATCCTCCTTTCATTTAGTAAAAGAACTCCATTTTCCTTGGGGGAACCATCTCGTCCCCACTCTAGTCCAAGTAGCTTGGGTGGGGCTGAGCTATTCTCTTCCATCTCCCCCAGGACAGCACAAAACCTAGGCCTGGGCAATTACCCCATTAAATTCCCCAAGAAATTCCAATAGAAATACAATGCAAACCACAATAGTTCGGAGATGGTTACATGGATGAAACTGGTCCAATGGACTTAATTCTGGTACTTTGTTGGAACTACCAAGAAAGAAGGCCTTCGTTTTATCTGCATTTGAAGCTGATAGGGTGTAAGCCTGGAGCTTCAAGGTATCGTTCCATGGAAAGACCCTGTTTAAGGGGATGGCAGAACAGAAACACAAACCAATTCCAAGGACATTGTCTGAAGCCCTGGTCCAGCAAGTTGCACTCCTGAACTTTGCAGTTTGGTGAGCTAATAAAAAAACTCATTTTCACTTAAACAACTTTGATTTCACTTGAAACTGGAAGAATCCTGACTAACAGCACTCTTCGAATATTTAACCACTACATGGATAATCTGTATTTTTCCTATACGTCAAGGGGCAGATTCTCATGAAGTCTCCCCTGAATTTTCCTTTTATTTTGTCCTTTTTGATAAATAGCCTGTAAGTCGCATTATTATTATTAGGACTTGCCTTGGAGATCTGGTCCATCCATAATCAAGGGAATTCAAAGGTCACTTCAATATTTCATGCTGAGTTACTGACAATACTTGACATCAAGTTATCCTTGCAGTCCATTTGGATTACATCCCAGCACTGGATTCTTGGCTTCTGTATGGATCCTAAGACTTAGCTGCCAATTTGTATTTTCAGCTTTGACTAGTATTCAAATGCATCCCTATGTTTCTGACTATCTCTTGGAATAATTGCCCCAAGCCCCAGTCACTTCAGCATCAGGCTTCTACCTGACCAGCCCTCCCTCCCACTCTAGAAACTGTAGATGGGCCTCTAGAATGTTTTGAGAAACTTCTCTAAGGACAACAAATTACATGGTTTAAAATAATTAGCTTCCAGGTTCCTCATTGTTGTGGTCTGAATATTACCATTTGCTGGGTTTGCCTGATGCCAGCTGCTTGTTAAAACATCACTTTATCGACTGATCTTTCCATCATGTACCTGGAATGTTCCCCCCAAAACCAACCCTACCTTGGTGGATAAATGTGTCTTCAGATCTCAGCCACTTCTCATCTGACAGAGTCAGGATGAGCCTCCCTAAAATGTGCCACTTTGGCACATGGATTATTTTTAGTTGAAAGCAATCAAGACCCAGCAGACTCAAGACAATCTTTTACCTCTCCATTAATAAATGAATTTAGATAGGGGGCCCAGAAAGAGGACTATTACCAGAAATAACTTTTTATCTGAATGACCTATGTGTACAGCAGGACAAATATCTAGTTATTAAACATCTGCTCTTATTGTTCTGTGTGTTATCCTCCTCCCCTTTGAAGTCCCAGCCCCCTATCTCGTTCCAGAGCTCAAGATAGCATGTAAGCCTCAACTGCCCAACTTGTCCTTAGGTCTCATTGTCTTTGTAGCACTTTCATATGTACATAATTAAATTCGTTTTTTCCCCTATTAATCTCTTATGTTACTTTTGTTATTAAACCAGCCAAAGAACCTAGAAGGGTACAGAAAAAATTTTCCTCCCCTATATATCAAACTTCAGTTAACTTTTCCAAACATCCCAACCAAGGCCAA
Organism: Hipposideros armiger; assembly: GCF_001890085.2. Taxonomy (NCBI): domain Eukaryota; kingdom Metazoa; phylum Chordata; class Mammalia; order Chiroptera; family Hipposideridae; genus Hipposideros; species Hipposideros armiger. The sequence goes on from NW_017731940.1 coordinate 279,465, forward strand.
ACACCATAAACCCATCATGCTTCTCTACCTACATTTTAACATCTTATAGCATCACTGTTATCATGCTGAGGAATACTTATAATACTCCTGTGTTCACTTACTGCCCCATGTATAGTGAACAACCTCTGGACTAAGAATCAAAACATCTGGATTCTAATATTGGTTCTGTCATATACCAGTAGTGTGACTTCAAGTGCAAAAAATATCTCTTTCATAACCTCTCAGATGTTCATCTCTTTTATCTATAAGCTAGGTTAATAATGCCTGCCCTGTTTGCTGGATGCTGTGAGAATTAGATAACAACGCATGTAAAAGCACATTGACCACTTTGAAACATCCTGTAAATAAGTAATCAATATCAATGACATGATAAGTAATATCATGTACAAAAATTCATATCACTAGCCAGGACCGTTGTCTCATACTTGTTTTTAACCACAAACAGCCACACATGTTGGAGACAGTCGGTGAACACTTAGCAATTCACAAATACGTATGCATGTATTCCTTAAAAGTCTATTTGTGCAACAAAAGGGAAATGTTTGCCGACGAACCAAGTGAGGGGTGAGGGGAGATAAAGATGCTGAGAAAAAAAGAAGAGGTAGAAAAGCACAGGGTTGTGGATGAAAGTAGGAAGCGTTCGGTAGAGTGGAAAGGCAAGAGAGAAAGAGAACAATGCGAGACAGGGCACGTGGGATGCGAGATGACATGTCAGTCACATAATGTAAGAGAGGACGGGGAGGAGAGGAAAAGACAGCAGGGAACAGGAAAGGGTGACAGGGAAGAAAAGGCATCAGCCCTTCTTAAACCAGAGTGATCTGCTTGGGAAGCACCCAGGGCTGGGGATGGAAATGAGCCCCTGCCCCCCCCCCCAGTGCCTTTCAACGAGGGAGGAAAGCACTGGCCGTCAGAAGCTGTCTTAAGGAAAGGCATCCAGCCAGCCTGGAGTTGGTGACTGAACGTCCTCCCAGGAGGCAGGTACAGACAATGCCGACTCTGTGGGAATTGATGGGGACAGTAACTGGACAAATGAAAAACAATGGCACAGAAAATGAAAGAGTAAAGAGGCAGAGGGAAAATTTAGCCTACAAAATAAAGCCTATTGCCAGACCTGACTATGAAAATACTGTATAATTGGACACACTCTCACCATGGTTGCTTTTCTTCACTGAAATACCAATAATCTGGACTAAGTTGATTGTTAAGTCCAATTTAACAAATTCCCTGGACACAAGTTTTAAGAAAAGACTGGAAGTTTCAAGCAGAACAGGTGGTTAGTTTCTAGGACATTGCAGTGGGAATGCTGATATGTGAGAGAGGCTTCAACTCTCTCAAGGACTCTTGAAGGACCATTATTGTGCTAACATTCTAGGTCCCCGCTGATCTCAGCCACCTCTGAGGATGGCAAAAGAGGACAGAGGTAATGCAGCTAAAGGATTTCTGGTTAGAGATGAGGGAGAATTCCTGGAGAATGAGTCAAAGCAAAACAGGAAGTCTATTGAAAGGGGCCTAATGTCTGAGGGGCCACAGATCCTACAGGCTCCTCTCTCCAGGATGACACAGGCTTTCTTAGAGTGGGCTGTGCATATTGCTGCCTCTGTGACACAAGGTACTGTCGTGGTGGTACAGAGAGGACAAATAATAGAATGAATAGTCAGAGCTGGAGTGTAGTAGAAGTTGTAGAAGTGAGATAAGTGGCGGTGGCCTAAGGACTCGGTATAGTAAGACCCGTGTCTGTAATATGTGGTAAAATGGTCCGGAGGAAGCCGTAAGCAGTGGTCAGGAGTCAGACCTCCTAAATTTGGACCCTCAGCTCCATCATGTTTTTAGCTGTGTGAATTTCAGCAAGTTAATCGTTCTCTCTCTGTCTCAATGTTACTAACCTATAAAACGCAGATGACAAGAGCACCCCCTTCATAGAACCGCTATATGGAGCGAATAAGAAATTACTTCCAAGGGGGTGAGCACAGGACCTACATTGTTGAGTGCTCAATACCTGCTAGTTGGAAATGTCAGGAAAGGTGGTGGGGATGGCAGCACTGCAAAGGAGTCCATCCCAGGTAGGGGGTCCAAATAAAGGCGGCACCAACCCTGTCTCTAGAAGCTCCCTGCCATGAAATCTGTAAACACATCCACAGGAGAGGCCTTTCAACTCCAAGTAAAGAACTGATGGTCCTCCCATCCTCCCATCTCCTCTCCAATCCCATAGCCTCAGAATCCATAGCTGCAAGTGAAATTCAGCATGCGTGGGGAGCCGGGTAGTGATGACTGTTAATATCCATAGGGCACAAACCTATCTATGACAGACCTTCAATGATGGTGAGAGTGTGCCTAAAGGGTGGTAAAGTGAAATATAAAGTCTTTCTCAATTTTAGGTAAATTCCTCCAACACTATAACATGGCAGGCAGTTGCTAAAATCTGGGCACATGAGGTCCAACAGAGGAGGTCGACATCGTAAATAAATAACCGCAAACAACTCTGACAATTACAAATAGCTGATAACAGCAATTTGTACATAGAGATCTGAGAGCATAGAGGGAAGGTGGGGAATTCTGGCTTGGAGTTCAGTAGGAGCTAACTGAGTTCCGATTTGCAGTGTGAGGAGGAAGTTGAGAAAAAACGGGGGATGGGTATGATCGGACTTCAGCTATAGAAGGAGGGTCAGTCATCTGGCTGATGAATGAACTGGAGTTGAAACAGCCATAGTCAAGGAGTTTGGTAATGATGCTAATCACTCAGAAAAGAGATGGTGAGGGCTAATGACAGCAGTGACAAGAGGGGCAGGAGAGGGTGGCAAAGTCAAGGTTATATAATTCTAAATAAAACTGTGCTAAAATTAAGCTGGTGTAAAAAGGTTACTAGCTTTTTTCCCCCCAACAGAGTAAAACCTCAGTTCGACATAATTGGATAGAAACATGCCACAATTGGTTAAACACGAATTACAGATTTTTTTTTTTAAGAAAATGACTAACTGCTTAGGGATTTTTTTTTGACTAGAGATATTTTAAATACCTTTCAACTTCCATGTTCTTAATGAGCAGCATCAATGTTCCTGCAAACAAAGTGAACTTCTCAGAAGTAAAGTTTGGTTTTGTTTTTCTTTTTTCTGAAGTGGAATGAGCCTTTCTCTCTTCTGATTGTGGTCCCATAATCCTGGGTTCCAAGACTGATCTCTGCCAATTCCACTTTCACTAGTGGAGAAAGTCACAAGCCTGACTTCAGGCTGACTGTCCAGAAAACGGATCTGAAAGGCCTATACAACCTCTCAACATAGAAGACTGTTTGGCCAATACTTCTCCCTGTCAATTAGGGGTTTTAAACTGCATCATGCTAGTCCATCAACAATACCATAGAAAATAACATGTCTGAAGTTACAAACAGAAATTGGCCACAATTTTCCTGCTTCTTGGGATTCTTTGGGGTGACTCAATTTGTTTTTCAAAACTTCTGTCAGTGATGCAAGGGCAAAATTCAGTTCGACCCCAGGACAAGCTATCAAAACACTCCCTTTTAGGGAAAGGATGTTATCTTGTCATCTACTAAAGTACTAAATTAGTTGAAATTCTGAATTATCATAGCTTGTCTAAAACTCACAGTAAATCAATGTACTATTTTCCAAATGTTTGCCCATTTTTTACATCATAACCCTCATGAGTCATAAAGAATTTATTTACAATGAAAAATATTAGACTTGATTCTCACTATCGCACTGACTACAAATGAAGTACAAAGGAAATAATTCACTAATTCCAGATTCCCTAAAGATGTACATACAACAGGTGGGTGCTCCCATAAACTCTATGAGTGTAGGAGGTCAAAAGGGTCATAGTTCTAACTTTTACACACTTCCTAATTGTACAAAACTTCCTTAATACTTTCAAGTTAAAAGAATGAAATGATTCCTGCAGTCCCAAGAAGGAAGAAGCTTTATACTCAGGCAACCTCCTTGATATTAATATTTGGAGAGCTACATTCATCTCTCTCTGGTCTAGAAGATCATTAGAGCTTTTGGAGGGTCAATTTCTAGTCTATTCCATTCATCATGCAGCAGATGGGATCAGAATCTTCCCCAAAACAGCTCCCCACTGAGTTTCACACCAATTTAGCCAACTTTCTATTAGCTGTTTACCACCAAATGTCTCACAGTTTTCTCCATCTCAACCAGCTCCAAACTGAGCTCTCAGGAACCCTACTCCTTCTCCATGGTCACCTTCAAAACGTCTTCCTTTTCCTTCTCATGCAATTATTCACCTTCTACCATGAATTCCACTTCCTCTAGAATCTGTTCCCTCTTCCTCTATCCCCACTCCCTCAATCTCAGTTCTGGGCTTTCTCTTCCCTCTGTGGAAAAGTGTTAACAGTCTCCTGAATCCCCAAACCCCTTACACTTGTCATCACTGTAATTCAACCTGTACTCAACCAGAGTCATCCTCCTAAAATACATGATTTTTCCCTCTTCTATCACATTTCTGGACCTTCCATGTCTAGTTTTCTTCATGTACTATTACTAACATTTTTCGAATGCTGAGAAATGACTTCCTAGTTTTATATATCTACACACACATTTTTCTGGAATTCAACTTTTGAGGGTTTGGATTGCAATAATTATAAATAAGGAACAACTGTGACACTTGAGATAAGGTGAGGTTAAAAATGTCAGTCACACTGTTGATAGTGAGACCTTATAATAAATATGCATCTGTATCTGACATGCATGAAAGTATGATAATATTGAACATGCAAAAACGAGTGCTTTGTATAAAACCTTCTGCAAGCACTGAAATTAATAAAGCCATAATAATAAAGCCATAATAAGGAGCAAGTGAGTGGGCAGAGGGGGAAAAAAGATTATTCTTACAGTTCTTTAGAAATGCAAATAAGAACACTGCCTGAACATCATTACCTGACTGATAAAATGGTAATCATTTAACAGTTATTTATTTAGAAACCAGTTCTAATTCCTTAATCGAAAAAAGTTCTTAAATTCAACACAACCCTATTTGCTAAATGGTAATAAAACAAATTTCCACGGAGAAAATAGAATGTACTAAATGTCATGATAGGGTCTATAAAATTGGAGATAATTCTTACCACTGTTTTCCAAATTTAAGTGATAAAATCAAAAGCCTCAAGGGCTTGGCAGGCAGGTCGAACTTCCTGACAACTGGACTCTGTGGCTGTGGAAGGAAATGTAATAGTTCAAATGGCTTTTTTTCAGACAATAGGAATCATTGTTCCTCTGGTAAATTGGAGAGTGTCCAGCCTCCCTAAAGGCATTTAAGTCAATTTTTTTTTTTGGTAAAGATTTTATTGGGGAGTTGGGGGAGGGGAATAGCATTGGGGAATCAGGGAAGGGGAACAGACAAGTTGCTGTCCTTTTGTTCTTCAGTCTAGTTGTGGAGGACGTCGCTTCACTGGCCCATGTTGGTATTATCATTGTGCTCTTCCCAGGTGAGGCAGTCGCTCACTGGCCATTGGACAGCCGCTCACAGCGGCTCACAGCAGCTCACGAAAACTCAAGCCAGCTGCTGGCCAACCCCACTGCAGCCTATGCCATCGCTGGCGATTCACAGCAGTCCAGCTCCAGGTCAAGCTGTTGTTCACTATCTTAGCTGTAGAGGGCGCAGCATCACTGGCTCTCATGTGGGATCCAAACTGGGGCCCTGCTGTTCAGAGATGGTGTTCCAAGCCAACTCTTATCCAACATGCCACTTGGCTGGCCCCATTTAAGTCAATTTTTAAAAGCCTGGACAGGCACAGGCCCAACAAATGTAACTGCCAGGCCTTCAGTTTGGAAACCCAAGTTTAAAAATGTCTAATGACAGACTCTCTACCACACAGAAATCTCTGCATAAACAAACCCTGAAGCTCTAAGGATAGACTGCGACATGAAGCAAATTTGGGTGAAAATACTGGCTGCACCTCTTCACTACTAGAAATGTGACTTTGCACAAAATAATGATCCCTCTCTGCCTTGGTCACCTTACATGTAATAACAAGGACACAAATGTGAGTGTCTTGGTCAGTGTGGGCTGCTATAACAAATTACCATAGACTGGGCAGCTTCAACAACAAACATTTATCTCTCACAGTTCTGTAGATTGGGAAGTTCAAGATCAAGGTGCCAGCATATCTGGTATCTGGTGAGAGTCCACTTCCTGGTGTATGTATGGCCACTTTCTCATTGTGTCCTCACACGGTGGGGAGCAGAGAGCTCTCTGGGTCTCTTTATAAAAGTGCTAATCCCATTGACAAGGTCACTGCCATCATGACCTAATTACTTCCCAAAGACCCCACCTCCTAATACCATCACCACATTGGGGGTTAGGATTTCAACAGATGAGTTTCAGAGGGACACAAACATTCAGCCCTTAAGAGTAAGGAACTCACAGAGTTGTCAGGATTAAAAGTGATCACACAGGCCACGTGCTTAGAGGAGCATCTGAACCATAGCAAACCACTGTTATAAATGATCACGGCAACGAATAAGAAGTGATTTAATATATTCCTAGTTCTGTCTAAATCCATTTTTCAAGTTTAGACATGTTTAATTAAGTAACATTTTAATCTAAACTATATACCCTTTAGGAAATAGTTTGCTGTCTTTGGATAGTTGGAAAATAATTTGGAAAAAACCCCAGTGATTTTAGAAGCAAACACTTGGGTTTTTGTCTCATGTTAATCATTTGTTAGCTGCGTGGGCTTAGGAAAAATCACTTAACCTCTCTGAAGCACTTTGTATTTCTCTTGTGTACTGAGCTTTGCGAGACTTCAAGAAGCTATAAGCCCTAGGCAAGGCTCCAGATAATGGAAAAGAGTTTGTAAGAGATTTCACATAATTCTCAGCATCAGTCATATGCTTCTTGAATTTCATGACAGCTTATTCTTCTAAAGAGGGACAAGACCCTGTTTTTCTGGAATCCAGGTGACCCATCAACACAGACCATGCTCTAATCCTATTAAGCACAGATGAAATTCTGCCTGGACTGGAGCTGAGAATCAAATAGATCTTGTAAAACATTTTGTAAAATTAGGCAAACCTCAATCCTTGCATAGGTATTTGCATCCACTGATTTGCACAGGTCCTGAGAAACTATCTAGAAAAATCGTATGGAAATTTGAGATCTAAATGAAGCTTAGTGATGGCTGGCAGGACTCCTAAAGAACCAAGGTGCAGTGAGGGATGACAAGGCATCATAAGAAAAAAGAGCCAGATACAACAAAGTTGACTAGGCAAGAGGCTCAGAATGATGCATGTGCGTGGTAGTTGAGAGCATGTAACAGTTGACACTAACATTCATCAGGACTCAACCCTTCTGTGTACCCCTGAAAAAGATGACATTTGAGATTCGGAAATGCTGCATTGCTGGAATCTGAAACACTTCTGTCTCAAGCAATTTTAGGAGAGGACCCACTTTAATCACGTGTGACACAAAATGCATATCCTTCTCACTTTACATGTGCAATAATGTAGATTTTCAGTATCAAGAGGCTCCTGATTTACTAAAACCAGGTGCAGCCTTTGAATCCTGAGGACTAGTCATTCGTCAGGATAGATTCAGATTAGCACCCCAGTGGAACGGTTAGAGCTGGAGGCTGCCAAAATTTAGCTTGGGAAACAGAAAAAACTCAGAGACACTTACAAGCACTCACTTTTAGAAACAATCGGATGCCCAAAACCACTTGGACAAGGTGAACTAGGCAAAAGACAGCTTCCTACAGTCAAGCAGATGGGGAGAGTCAGATACAGAGAGTCAGGTGTTTATAGTAATGTGATCGCATGTGACCTCGCAGGCTTGTGAAGCCCAACGCATCAAGTTCCAGAGCTATAAGTTCCCAAAGGAAGCTTGGTTACAGGGCAGAAGATGTACCTGTTATGTATCACTCTTTCAGGCACCCATTTCCATCAGAAAGGGTAGAAGCCTGAAAACTACATTTTTTCATACTTCCTTACCCACTGGCTTCTGGCTGTTTCCCAAATGGGAAGCTCAGAATGGGAAACTGGACTGTGAGAGGGAAAAAAAAGGAACCATTTTTCTCCAGCATCTGGAGGTGCCGTCAGCAATGAGTGCAGCAGCAAATGGTTCTGTAAGCACCAGATGTGATGGCAGCAGTGCTTCCAGCAGATCCACGGCAGAGGTGGAGTTCATGGAGCCTTCTGACCTCTAGTTAACATCTTCTTCTTCCTGCCCTTCCAGGAAGCTAGCTTTGTGACCAATTCCCTGCTTGGGGGAAATATATACAATGGTCTCCATTTTCCCAATTGGTCATTGACAAATACAGAAGCAGAA
>NW_017731940.1:290077-291150 GCF_001890085.2 Hipposideros armiger
AAACATTGTAAGTGCCTGGAGATCGTTTATACTTGCTGCGTGGTAATTATAAATTTGGCTCTGAGTTTCCCAAAATCCTAGCCAAGGGAGGAACAGGCTACCATTTATGTGATTCATCATACCTATAAGACGCTTTTTTGGTTGCGAATGAGAAACATTAATGAGAAAGCACAACAGTTACTCTGTAGAGAAGAAACAGATCTTAAGCCAAGGTGTTCTTATTAAAGACAAGCAGTGCAACCATCAAAATGTTGCCAGCTGGGGATTCCAGTCAAGATGGTGGAGTAGGTAAACGCTGTGCTTACCTTCTCTCACAACCACATCAAAATTACAACTAAACTACAAAACCATCATTGAGAATCTCCTGAAGTCTTGCTGAACCAAAGCCTTACCACAAAGGACATACAGAAGAAGCCACCTCAAGACTGGTAGGAGGGGCAGAGATGCGGAACAGGCTGGTCCCACACTCGTGTGGGACCATTAAAAATTGGGAGGGGTATCTCAGCTGCAGAGGTCTCCCCAATGGAGCAAGGGGTCCAAGCCTCTCCCCAACCCAAGGTTCCAGTGCAAGGGAGAGCGGTCCCCATAATTTCTGGCTGTGAAAACCAGCAGAGATTGTGGCTAAGTGACACAGAGGGTGGCTGCATGCACCCCGAGGCGCTCCTCTGAAAGCCCTCTCTCCCCCCATGGACTTACTCACTGATGGATTCACTCACTCTGAGCTCCAGCACTGGGGCAGTAGCTCAAAAGGTGAAAGGAACATATAGAGAGGAACTGAGTTGTCAGGTTTCAGGATGAGAGCTGGAGGGACAACTTTCTCCCAGATGGAGGAGCTGGCAGAAGCCATTGTTTCTTTGTTGAGCCCTGCCCCTTCCTGGTGTGCAGACCCATGCAAACACTACATCTGAGTCTCAATCAGCCTGACTAACACTGTTCATTGGCCCTGCCCTGGTAATTCTGAGACCATGCCCCATCCAACTAGTTAGAGGGATCACTCTTAAATTATATAAATGTCTAACCATTACACTGTACACCTGATGTAATGTACAGCATAGGGAATATAGTCAATAATA
>NW_017731940.1:291587-293603 GCF_001890085.2 Hipposideros armiger
ATACAGTTAATAATATTGTAATAACTATGGATGATGTCAGATGGGTACTAGATTTATCAGGGTGATCACTTCGTAAGTTATATAAATGTCTAATCACTATGTTGTACACCTGAAACTAATATAATATTGTATGTCAACTCTAATTGAAAAATAAAATGTTTTTAAAAAAAAACAAGAAAAACAGGCAGTGCAGCAGGAAAGTGTGGAGAGCCCACAGGGCAAGGAGATGAGAAAGGGTAGAAGGAAGCCACGACTGAAAAGAATCAAGATATAAAGTAAACTTTTTTCACCCCTCAGAGTCTGGGGTCATTATCCTGAGAAATCTTCAAAAAGGAAGTCTGTATATATTTGGATTTGCCTCCACTTACTCACCTCTTGCCTAAACCCTGTACTTTCTGGAACTAGAAATTGATAGAAAAAATTCTTAGAAAGCAGAAACTTTTTAACTGTAATAAACAGCAGGAAGAAAAGGACAGAGACCTCGACTGCCGTTAGTGATCTCACTTGAGCTGAGTAAACCTAATACATGTCAGTGGGAAGAATCTGGTAGTTAAACAAAACAAAAACAAAACAAAACAAAACACATGGGCTATGTCTGAAGTCAGGTGGTATTTCAGGCCCACGTGTATGGGCTTCGGGACAGCACTGGGGTCAGGGACCACCAGGCTCACTGTCCAAACACAAGCCGGTGACGTTCTACAAAGACTTATCTTCTGCAAAATCACCAAAGCTGCCACAAAAATGCAGCTGTCTCCTCTACAGCCCCAACAAGAAGCAAACAGACCAACAAAGGACATCAGTTGGGTTTCAAACTGTCTGGAAAGAGCTGCCTGCTGACTGCTAAGTTTGTGAGGCACTTCACCAAAGGAGAGGGCTTGTCAGGAACTTGCCCCTCCAACCAGGCCTGATTCACTGCTGGCTTTCACCACGAATCAATCCATCCAACAATGACTGCTCTATACAATGGGCACCCTTAAGGGAAAAAATGCTGGTAATGCTTCTCATATTTCTAAAATCAAGCCCTAGTATTTTTTTTCTTTTCTTTTCTTTTTTAGCCCTACCTTATAGTTCCCCAAGAACATAGCTCACACTATACCTCACTATTAAGGCTCTTTTGTCATTGCATTAAATTCTACAATATTTGTTTGATCATCTTCTAGCTAGACCATGAGATCCTAAATAGGCACTTACTGTTAACTTCCTGGCACGTAGTTCAGGTGCTTAATGAAAGTATAGCAAATAGATTAAGGAACCCTCACACTTATTTTTAGTTACACATGGAACAACCTTATTTAAAAACATAGATAAATCCAACTGCTACAAAAAAAAAATGGAGTTCAACATTGGTCATATTTTGTCTATCCGGCTTCCATTTCTCCTTTCTAAAAAGCACCAATTTCTTTAGAGGACTAAACTTTCCTCCATTGTATGTCATCTTCCTAAGCAGTACCTGCCTGGCATTATGAAAGCTGGATAGTAAGTGGTCACATGACTTGGCTTGTCCAATCAATTATCTTCAAGGTCTCTGACTCTTGAACAGTATATAGAAAAAAGAAAGGCTGGACATTACCCACAATGCAGAAATATACTGACCACTTCTTCCTGTGGCTGGCCACTTGTGAGCTCTATTAAAACTCCCAGTGTTCTTATTTATACCTACAGTATCAGTTTCTAAACCCAAGGCCTGTCCTCCAGCATTTTCACCTTAATTCTTTGGACCTGCACATTGTAGCTTCTCCACAATTACCTTTCAATATGTTAGCAAGTTAGCTTCTGATGCTTGTAGCCAAGAACATTGATAGATATATAATAGGATCAAATGGAATTAGCAAACTCAATTAAATGAAACAAAACAAATAAAAAATGAAATGGGCCGGTATGGTCTGACAAAATACTTAAATGTAAGACATTTTATTTAACCCTACATGTCAATAAGGACCTCTCTGCCCCTTGATATCTGGGTAAAATTGACTGGAGCCTCTCAATTCTATGGCCCATACAAGTCTAAAACTTTCT
>NW_017731940.1:296273-297640 GCF_001890085.2 Hipposideros armiger
GATTCCTTGAGGCCCATCCATGAACCCCAGGCTAAGAACTCTCAGTGAAAGGGGAGTTCACTTTCAAACTACCAGAAGTTCCTCTAGCATAGACTTTCAGAAGATCTGACACCCTTTAATAGACAGATACCTACTGATCTCCACCAAATCGTACAGTTGCATTTTTTCAGAAAAATTCCTGTTTTTTCATCACATTTGTTTCACAACACAATGGATCAGAGAACGCAGAGGCAAAAGAGCTTGGTCTGTTTCTTCTGAGATTACCCTGAGCAAGTTCCTTTTTCATTCTAAGCTTCATTGTCTACCTCTCAATAAACAGAATGGATTGGAAGAAGTGATCTCTGGGTTCACTTCCAGCTCTGATATTCTATAATTCCATCTGCTGGTTTTCTAATCAAATCTAACGAAGAAGAAACTCTAAATCTGTTTATCTACATAACAGAACCATGAAACTCAGCCTGGGCCCTTGAATACTCTGGTCAGGGTGGACCAAACACATATGCCTGGTAGCCAGGAAAGGATGGCCGACCACCAGATCTGGAAGGGATGGAAACCTCTCTGGGTTTTTCAGTGTTTGCTCTTTAGAGCCTCTAAGATTAACATGGCTGCCTGTGGGCATTTCTACGCCTGTGGCAGGTGTGGAGAAGGCTCAGTCTACAGGACTCGGAACCTAGACACTGACCTCAAACAAAGTAGCTTTGTCCACTTCTATCTCTTTTACGTTTTGAATTTGGAATCATCTTTTATTTGAAATACTTTAGTACAAAGCCCTAACAATTGAAGTGCCAAGGCTCCATCCTCTTTCCTCCTCTATCTAAAATCATTCCTGAAGTACTCACGTCCATTTCCATGGCTTAAAATGCCGCCCACTCACTAAAGTCTTCCAAAAGCCATATCTCTAGCCCAGGCCTTTCCCAGACGCATATTGCCTACCTGATCGCAACTTGGACAAGTAAGAAAGCATTTCACACTGAACTCTTCATTTCCCACCCTCAACACAAAAACCTACTCCTCCCCTAGTGCTCTCCATCTCAGTAAATGGCTCCACCATTTACCCAGTTACTCGGACCAAATAACCTCTTTTTCTCACATCCTGCAACCAAACTTATCAGCAAACTCATCCTCTCTACTTTGAAAATGATTCCATAATCCGACTTTTTCTCATTACCTCCAGAAAAGCACCCATCCCCTTTCCCCGAAACACTACCTTTTAACTGGTCTTCTGCTTGCTCTGCTATCATCCCTTGTCCCCACAGTAGCCAGGATGATATTTTTAAAATGTAAGTCAGATCAATTCTTGCCCTCATAAAATTCGAGTGGCTTCCTGTCACACTTAAAATAAAATCCAAACTCCTTCTCATGGCCAA
>NW_017731940.1:298425-299526 GCF_001890085.2 Hipposideros armiger
AAATAACTTTCCTAGGAGCCTTCCTATTATTTCATATCCACAGGTGGCAAGAAATGACAGGAAAACAAAACAAAAACCATTTAGCTTTACATAACTATACCACGCAGCCATCATGTCACATAATCTAATGACCTGATTGAATAAAAGAAGTGAGCAAACTAGAACCTGCTATGAATAGCTATTTAACTGTGTATTCAAAGTTTAGATGTACAGGTAGATAGTCTTAAGCTATTTTTACACCATTTCAATACATCTTCTCTCTTCCTATTACAGAGATGAATATCTACTTTCATATAACACCATCAGCCATAGTGCAGACTTCTAATATAGACTTCTGAAAACATTTATAGCCATATGTATCATTTAAGCAGAAGTGAAAAAACACTAATAATTGAACAGAACCACACTCATGATGATATACAAAACGTTAAAGAAAATCCATTATTTATTAGCTTTGTCACTCTACTACCATAGATTTTTCAGAGGTCTCATAGTTCAAATGACTGTAATTTACAGCACAATATGTGCAGAAATGTCACTTACCTCACATTAGCATCAAGTTCGTCCATTACAGGAAATAGGCATGGGTGAGCTGGGTGTCAGTGCCCACAGGGTCCTATAATGTGGTAACAAATAAGAGGTTAGACCATAAGGTAATGTAGGAAAATAAAAGCCCTTGTTAAAGGAAAAATGTCAAATAATCATTGTTTCCTATTTATTAAGACTTTTATAGAGTATCAGAAAAGTATTTAATAAGCAATACTACAGCAAAAAGCTATTGGCATATTGAGGTATGGCATGGCTGAATTTTGCAAAAAGTTTCTTTACATTTTACTAATCTCCTGGAGATTAAAACATATGGGTATTCCATTTTACTCTGTGTTAATCAGTTTATTTGTTATTTTTTGCTCTTCTCGGAAACACAGTTTATTTATATGTGTATGATCTGCATTAGGACACTAGCTAGTGAAAATAGGTAAGTACATTGCTATGATTAAAATAATACATTGTGTAAAATGGCCATTTCATTCCCTGTGAGGATTTTCAGGGGTTTGTTTTGTTTTGTTTACCCTTTTTGAGGGTGGGTAATCACATAGCAAA
>NW_017731940.1:301586-305899 GCF_001890085.2 Hipposideros armiger
AAAGTAGTAAAAACCAATTCTTCTTATTAAATTACCTTTTGCTAAGTGTTAACATGTGCCAAACACTCCTTTTTCCTCCTTTTCCAGGCTCTGAGTCTTTAGCTCTATTGTTAGATGAAGACACTAAAGGTCAAAGAGGTTAATTGACTTGCCAAACTCTCACAGCCAGCACTTGACCAAACTGGAAATAGAATTCAGGGCTATAAATTCCAAAACTCAAACTTTACCTTGCATAATTCTTGTCATCATATCCAGCATCCTCCAACTAGAGCAAGGAAATCTCCTAATGAAAGTGGACGTTTGCTGTCATTTTCTACTGATCATTGACTCCCTCTTCTTCTGAAAATAGTGCCTTAATTTTCCTTTGCAGAACCACCCTTTCCCTGCCAGAATCCCTAGCTCCAGTGATGAGCACATGACCAGGACTGGCCAATCGGAACAGCCCATCCCCTGGTTACACTTCCTTAGCTCATCACTTTTGCTAGAGTCTCTCTTTCCCCTGGTGTTGCTAAACTGGTAGACTTTCAGTTTGAAGCTGATGGTGGCCATCATTGACTCTTTGTGGGGAGAGCCTGAGAATGAAGCTAACCCTAAGGAAAGCAGGAAGAATGCAACATAGAGAATGCCAGTGTTTTGATGACATAAGTTGAGGCTTAAGATCCAGCAGTCTTAAGACAGTTTTACAGTTGAACTTCCCAATGTATGAGCTAACAAATTCTGTTTCCTCTGTAAGCCAGTTTGAATTGGGTCCCAGCTATTATTTGCAACCAAGAATCCTCAGTAATATGTAAGAAAATTAATATTGTACTTGTATACAGATTAGAAGAAGAAAAACTGGAACTAAGAATACCACTTAAAAGCTACCTAAAGTTCATCTCATTGAAAATGCATTTGAAAATGTTAATACATGGGGAAAATCTTATATATATTCATAGGGTGAAAATTATAAAGGAAATCTCAATTCAAATTGGTGTCAAGAAGGCCTGTACAGAGAGTTCTCTTGCCCTACTCCAAATAGGAAGAGACTACCTTGCATCTCCAACAGGAAAGTCTATCTATTTTACTGTCCCTGCAAGAGGAAGATTTTCTTCTTGCCCAGCAACAAGCCCAGCCAATGAAAAACACTGCAGCTCAGCCAATGAACAAGTTGTTGTCACCCTGAACTCTTATTTTCGTCCAACAAACTTTCATTTTTCTTTTGCTAATGACTTCCTTACCCCACCCTCCTTTCATTTTGTATAACTCTCTGCTTGCCAGAAGAGATGCTGCCCAATTCATTAATCATTTAATAAAGCCAATTAGATCTTCAAATTTGCTCAGTTAAATTTAGTTTTTTAACAATAGCACTATAAATTGTGATATTTTGCTCATTGAAACTCAATGAGCAAATTTAAAATGATTGCTATTTAGCAAGCCAGTAAGACAGCATGCATTTTGTTAGAGAGAAAGAAACAGCAACAAAAGACAAGTTGGTGAATAGTACTTATCTTGATTTAATTAATCACTCACAGTCCACTATTTTCTGCAGTGTTCACCAGGGATAACTAATCAGAGCCACAATTACAGAGACACCTCTTGTCAGGAAGATCTCACAGAGTGAGAGGGGAACGCAAGGAACTAGTGCTTTTATCTTGCATACTTATATTTCTAGCTCCTTAACACTGTTTAGTTAATTAAAAACAATCAACTGAGTGTATCTCCCATGCTCAAGTACAAGCTGTGTCACTTCTAAAAGTTCTGTCAATTTGGAATTCAATTAGACACTGTGTGTGTGTGCACACACGAGTGAGTGTGTGTGTGTGTGTGTGTGTGTGTGTTACTGATAATCATGCTATATCCTATCACCTGGTTGAAGGGACAAAGAGTGACACCCTCCATGTTGGTCTTCTTCAGAGAAACAGTCCTAGGTAATTTTAACCAGAAACAGAACATAGCAAGTCCTGGGAAAGGGGTGGAGGAGGGAGTCAAAAAAAATCCTTCTACCACGAGAGGTACAAATGAAGGTCTCAGTATTCTCTCAGGGCTAGAACAAGCTCAAGCCACTGGAATTATTCAAAATATATTTTCTGTGGGCTGGCCGAGTGGCTCAGTTGGTTAAGAGTTAGCTAAAGAGCGCGAGCTCAAGCAACAGGGCTGCTGGTTCGATTCCCACATGGGCCAGTGATGCTGTGCCCGAGCTGAGCTGCTGCTGAGCTGCCAACAGGTGGCAGGATGGCTCAGCTGGTGAGAGCACATGTTCCTAACAAGACTGTTTGATGGTGGGCTATGCCTGCCTGCAACTAAGACTGAACTTGGTACCTTGAGTTGAGCTGCCACCCGGATGGCTCAGTGGATAGAGCATGTGCTATTAACAACAAGGCTGCTGGTTCGACTCCCACATGGGATAGTGGCTACACTCACCCGCAACTAAGACTGAACTCGGCACCTTGAGCTTAGGGGCCACGAGCTGCCAACGGGCAGCCAGATGGCGACTGGTGCCCTCCACAATGAAGATTAAAGAACAACAATTTGGCTGGTCCCCTTCCCCAATTCCCCAATTAAAAAAGCAAACATATTCTCTGTCACAAAAGTAAAGTTATAGTAACATACAACTCTATCAGATTCCTTGGGGCTTCTTCTCCTTGATGAATACATTCAGACTCTGATCTTTCTTTGGACAGGGAGAAGGAAGAGGAAGAGATCATCTTATTTATGCCACCCAAGGCTTATTCCAACCCCTAGTTTTCTGGCTTGCACATTTTAAGCAACTAAAGGGCAAACCCAAAAGGTAAGTACACCCCATCTTTATCCTTGTTCTTTAATTCAGAATACTCTAAAAGATTGTTGTGGAATAGTCGTTAATGGTTAACAGAAGGTGTGTGGCTGCATCTCTCTTATAAAAAGTGTGAGCACAGTACTCATTTGTAAATTGTCGCCACCTATTCAAGTCCAATATCGATGTAGTTTGGGACAGTGCCAACACCTGGCAACCTGAAGCTATGTCATAACCTCAGCTTGCTTTGCTGCACTTTGTTGTTTTTTTTCTTTCGTTTTGGCTGCATGATGGATATTCATGCATAACTGTGCATGGATTGACCACGTTTCTTTGTAGAGTATGCCTATATGGGTTAAATTTCTACATCAAAGGGCATATTTCAATACCTTTGTTTTGGACAAGCGTCAGGAATGAGTAAAACATTATTTATCTAAATTACCAAATAGAAGGTGGAAGTCTGGCATACAGAAAGAGCACCAGACCAGGAGTTGCTGTGCCTGGGTTCACAGCCCCAGCCTGCTAATTCACTGTTCCTATTCTTAACCAGGCATGGGGGAGGAAAAATAATTTCCCCCCTATTCTTATAAGCTCTTAGCTGAGAACTTCCTGTAATAAAATACAGTTAAACAGAAAAAAGACAAATAAGTCTAACACGTATACCTCCTGTATGCATGGGAGAGGCTCAAGAAAACTGAGTAACTCTTCAAAATGCCCAAGCCACCACCTTAAAAAACATGTCCAGCTCAAGACAAAAGAAGATGGCAGGGGGGCTAAGATATTTAAGGGAAATTACCAGGAAAAGCACAGCAAACAAGGGTAAGGTCGTTATGCAGATTAAGTCATTGCCTTCTCCACTGATAAGAGTTTCAAGAGATTCAGTCATTCATTCTTCTCTTCCTGGTACCAAGAGAGACAAATGGAGGTTTCCCTTATAAATATAGATGTTTTTTACAAACGGTAATTTCTATGCCATTTTCAGAGCTTTTCCTATGTCTGCTGTTTCTTAAAAGTAATCACCCTATAAAATAACCCTATGCCAAAGAGATGCATTTTGGGGTGGCAAATTCTGCTCCCCTTCACAAGCCTGCTCACCAATCTGAGTCTCAATTTGTCCAACTGTCGAATGGACTGGGCTAGAGGGTGTTGGGCAGGGTGGGTAAAGGGGGAAATTTCAATTACAGCTTCACAGAAGTGAAAGGAAATTTCAAAGAGCTGAGTTTCTCATCATTGGGGGCATTTAGGCAGCATGTGGGTTAACTGTCTAAGAGTGACTATCTAAATGAGAACTATGATTTTGGTGACTGCTGGGGTTTCTTCCAATGCTAAAATTGTAGGACTGTTAATCCATGTTATTTCGGCCTCTCATATTCCCAGAAGGAAAAAAAAAAAAGGTTTTTGAATCATTTTATAATTTCAAAAAAGGATGAATGCTGAATTCACATATATCGTCTCAAACAGGCACAATTGCAGACATTTATGAGCAGGTGGGACAAAAATAAGAGCAATGTAATGGGTAATCAAATAAGGTCAGATACTTAATAAGAGTTAGGGATTCAGG
>NW_017731940.1:307563-311096 GCF_001890085.2 Hipposideros armiger
AGTAACCTCACAGGGTGATCTGATTGTAAATTCCTACCTGGGCAGGTCATGGTGTGTAGTCACACCCCAGGCCTACAACTTCTTTACTAAAAGGCTTACCTTTGCCTAAGCAAGCCCTGTCCATTGTTTCTGTGCAGCCAGGTTAACACACCTTTGAAAGGCCTCTTTTCAGACCCCTCAGAAGAGAAACCACTCTCAAGAGAGCACATAGTCTTGTTAACTCTCCTGCAACCTAATCTCACTTTGTTTCCTCCCACCTTCATGTAATCTTCCTCACATTCCCTCCTTAATTCCAAATGCACAAAAGAAGCTGCCAACTGTCATTCTAAGAAGCATTTTTCTAGGTCTGTTGATATTTTGCTTCCAGGCATATTCTCCGTTTGGCTCAAATACATTTTTTTCAAAAATTCTCTACACATTTGGACATTCTTACATCGACAAGACTGTTTGAACTGGGCCAGACCTTTGTACTGGACCGAACCAACATTGTCTTACAAACAATTGTTTGTGAAACCAGCAGGAAAGCGGACATAAGGACTGAATTATGGACTCTCTCTAGCTAAAGATAGAATCAGTAACCAATTATGTACAGCAAGAGTAGCTCAGCTTATCAGCACTGATAGGAATTCTTTCTTTTTTATAGTATTATTCCTTCCATTTTCTATCCCTTCACCCTGTAATTGAGATACTATTTGGGCTTCTGTCTAAATCTGTGCTCCCCTAGTTGAAATTCTTTGATTCAAATAAACACTTGTTACCTCTCATTTTGGCTTTTTAATTTTAGGGTAATACCTTAATCTGTTGATACACACTCTTTAAAAGAATTATTCTCTGTAAATTACCCAAGAAAAAAATCATACTATTAGTTTATTTATATAGACATCTAAATGGTAGTGTACAAGTGAAAATGTGTATAAGCCATTAAAAAAAGAAAAGAGCCTGTGTTCTGGAAGCCGGATCTTCATTTGCATGTGTCTCTTTCTAGGGCTGGTAGTCAAAATGCCATTTGTGCTAAATCATCTAGAAAGATTTAGTCCTCAATAGAAGCTTATAGCCATTTTATTTCCATAAAATCCATACAGATGTCAATCCAGTTACATTTAAGGGACAACCAGGCTGACACGTTCAATTAGGATGCAAAATGGCTTTTAACTTTTTTCAAAATAACTAAGAAAATAGGCTTCCTGGGTAAAAATAATTAATTAATTAATTTAAAAATAAATATGTATATGTATATTTTTTCTTTCTCTCTCAGCTAAGAAATTAGCCCCTTTGTCAAAAACAAACAAACAAAAACAAAAAACAAACCTGATATTTAAAACAGCCCTTAACCAATGAAAGGATATTTAATAGGCATAAACAGGCATACCCAATCTACACTTTGGGAAAAAGAATGAATTATAGGAAAAGTGAAGGAAGACCATAAACTTCCCTTTTATCTAGCACTGAATGGAGTACCTATAGAGTGTTTCTAGAAATCAGATTTTTTAAAAAGCAGAGATTTTTTTTTTCTCCCCAAAGAATGTGGCCAGGGCTGTGAGGTTACAAGAAAGTAGATCCAGTGATGTATGGCTCTGGATATTTCATGAAGAATTAAAGAACATTCAGGAGGCATTTATTCACGTATTTACTTTTCTGATCACTTAGTCCAAATTTGGCCACAGGTTCTATGAGGAAAGAGACACAGAACATGATCAGTTATCTATTAAATGACTGGCATGACATGGAAGTTCTATTTGATAAATAGAGAAGGAAATAGCCTTGTCGTGTCTCCAAAGGCGAGATGAGCATAGATCTCAAGAGTTTCAGACTCACTATGAGGTAGATGACCCCACAGCAGAGCTGTCCAATTATTGACCTGTGTACCTTGGCAAGCGACAAGGTCCCCCACAGTGGGAAGCTCCAACAGAAGCCAGAAAACCATCAGTCAGTCATGTTTAAGGGGAGGAAGCAAGTCTTGGATGATTCCGAGTTCTGATGAAATCCAGGAATGCAATGAGAGCAGAACTAAATGAAGAGGCTGTTTAGTTCTCAGGTTTAAACGTGCCTAAGAATCACCCTGAGGCTTGTTAAAACACAGCGGCGGGGCCCCACCCCCCCAAGGTTCTGATTCAGTAGGTTCAGCGTGCTGAATTTGCATTCCTAACAAGTTCCCAGGTATTGCTGATGCTGTTGGTCTTGGGACCGCTCTTTAAGGGAAACCATCGATATCCTAAGTGTGGTTCTCATGTCACTGAAGAAAGCACATGATATCAGGCTGTAGGTGGATGGGGCGTTAAGTACTATCGGATCTCATGGTGAAAAATGTGTCCTCTGTTCATTTTCTATTTTAATCCCAGTTATTTACGTTGAAGAAAAAGACTCACATAAGCATTATCTTATCTTTGAATCCTTCCTGGTCTTTGCTAATCTCTCTTTTTATAATAAAGAACAGGTCTCGGGCTTACAGTCTTTTATGAGAAACACCATTGTCTTACTAGGGTCTCCCCAAGCAGCAGCTCTTGAGGAGAGGATTAAATAAGTGCACATAAGGTGCCTTCTTAGTGCAGTAGGCAGCGCGTCAGTCTCATAAATAAGTGCACATAGTTTAGCAGGTGCAGGTACACTGGCTGAGGGGTAAATGATACAGGGAAGGGAATGAAAGTCAGCCAGGGGAGAATGTGTTATTAAACCACTGAAGCTTAATCCAGAAGGAAGCTCTGGGAAATCATGTAAAACATATATGGTCAGCATTATCTTGGGATGAGTGGGGAGGGAATTGGGGTACTGGTCCTCTCACACTTATCATTTATTAGTTAAGTGCTGTCTGCAGGGGGACATGGACTCCCAAGCATCTCCAGCTAAACTGTGTTCATGAGCAAAGTCAATTCCAGCAGACTGAGGGCAGTCCCCTACAAATGATGTGGGTTCATCATTGAAGTCAGGATGGTGTGCAGAGATACGGAGAGGGGATCTGTAGGGAAACCGGAAAGACAGCGACCGGATCTGCTCCAACTGCACAACAAAAAGCTGAGACACTGTTTTGTGTGTGTTGCATTTGTTTGTACAATTACCTTCTATTTCTTGCTGTTGATACTGGTTTCCACTTACATTTTTGTTTCTTTGGAAAATAAAGCACATTTATTTAAGGAAAACTAATTGATCCAAAGGAAAGTGCTATGCAGATAATGCGCCAGATGGCACGAGAAGGTGGCAAAGCACTACAAAGGCAGCACTCAAAGGACTGGAGTTTGGGGAACACAGGCGTCGTGGTTTAAAGCAGAGGTTGGCACATTTTTTATGCAAAGGACCATTTAACAAATACTATAGGTTTTTCAGGGCACAAGGTCATTATCACAACTACTCCAATCTGCTGCTGGTAGTGTGCAAACAGGCACAGACAATATGTAAATGAATAAGCATGGCTGTTTTCCACTAAAATGGATTTATGGACACCAATTTGAATTTCATATCATGTTCACTTGTCACAAAATAATATTCTTTCGATTTTCTCCAACCATTAAAATATGCAAAAACTCAGCTCCCAGGCCATA
>NW_017731940.1:311391-319059 GCF_001890085.2 Hipposideros armiger
CAGCTGGGGGTTGAGCTCCCTTACTCTTGGATGTGGTTATAGAAATTATTCCTCTTCGCTATAGGAGAGGCCCCTGAAAGCTGAGCCTGAGAATGTCCAAAAGGTTTTGTCGCCACTGATTTCATGGGTCTACAATTGGGGGCAGGTCCAAGCAAAATTTGCCTTCTATCTAAACTGTCTTCAAAAGTAGTGTTTTGAATCTTGCAAGAATTATGCTACAGAAAGCAGCAGTTCTCAAACATTAAAATACCTAAAAATCACTTGCAAAACTGTAGATTTGGGTCCCTCATTTGAAGCATTTCTCAGTCAGCAGGTCCAGGTATCTGCATTTTAACAAAGAAATGTCCCAGGGATTCTGGTAGAGATGGTTCACCAAGAGCAGTTTGGGAAATGCTGTGAGGATGGAGCACAACCTGCGCAGGTGAGCACATCCATCTGAAATCTTCTTTCATAGTTTTTCTATATCTGTTTAAATGCTTCATTAGCAGGGAGACCTGGATTACAGCACTTTCTGTGCCTGCTGAGGGAAAAAAGTATCTGCCAGCAATCTACCTCTTCTGTCCTCACTCTTCTATTTCCTCTGAGCCTCCTGGATTAGAAAACAGTTTATACAGAACTCTCCATTTCAGATATCACGTGCTGATTATCATATCCAATTAAGCATCCCAATGGAATCTCGAAGGACACAGGCTATTTACAGCTTAGATAAAAATTCTTTAGCAGAATCTGCATCTTTACTGGACTAATAAGATGTCACCTCCCAAAAGGCGGCTGCCCACAATCTCCTTCCAATAGTTCCCAAACAAACCCCTCAGGAAAAAGATAAAACTATACTCATAAATTTTAGAGGGGCCCATTTAACACAGAAGAGAAGAATCCCGAAGAGGAAGCAGGAGAGGAATAACGACACATTTCTATTAACTGGTATTTGTTGAACACCTACTAAGTACCAAACTTTCCACATGTGTTACCTCATTTCATCTTCACATCATGCTATGGAGTATTGCAATTGTCCCCACTTCACAAATGAAGAAACTGAGGCATAGAAAGGAGACACTGTGCAAAGCCACACTTGGCAGTGTTTTCAGATCCCAGATTTTTAACTACTATGTTATCCCATAAAAGATGCAGATCTCAACAGTCCCCCATCTCAACTTTCCCAGCACAATTTTATTAGCCAGATACTTATGGAGCTCCCCAAAGCCTACAGAATGTTTACTGGCACTTGAAAGGGGGTAAGTTTTTTACCAAGGCCCGACGTTGCTTTAAACACCATGTGACTCTGAGTTCCTCATTTCACTTCTAGAAGCTCCAGGTCTCCAGCTGCTCAAGATATCCAGCCCACCTGGCTTGCAGATCCGTTACTACTCATGAAGTTCAAATAAGGTGACATATGTGAAGTCCTGTAAACATTGTAAAATGTTATCTGAAATGGCAATTTCCCAGCCTGTCATTGCCATAAATTACTTTTAAATGTTGAAAAGGTAGAAAGAGTATATTAGTTTTGCAAAATCATCTATGTCAAAAATCAGACTTTCCAGAGCTCTAGGGTAGGTAGTCAAGTACCAAATCTGCAGGACTTTGCAGAGCAAGAGAAAAATACTACTTCTACTTGAAAAGTGGACTATTTATCATGGGTCAAGGTAATGAAAATTTTAGGAGCTTGAGAATCAGATCACCTGGTGCTGGTTATGGCCCTGCCACTAACTGACCTTGAATGAGTCTTTCTCTCTCCCCTCCCAGGAGGTACAACGCTACTTGGTGGCCAAAAACGTGATTTCGGGAGTCAGGCTGCCAGAGTTAAATCCCAGCTCCATCACCTACCTCCTCAGGAGGTGGTGACCTTGGGCAACTCAGGTTAACTGCACTGGTCGCAGTTTCCCAATTATAAAAATGAGAATAAGAAACAAAAACATACTTTGAAATCATGCCAAAAATGGTTTGATGAGTGGATAGAGAGGTGGACAGATAGAAATATGATAAAGCAAGTTAGTAAAGTGTTAACTGTAGAACTTGCATAATGAGTATATGGGTGTTCACTATACAATTCTTTCAACTTTACTCCCAAACATTTTATTTTTACAATAAAATATTGGGAAAACAAACAAACAAAAAGGCCACAACAGGTTTGTTAGAAGAGTTGGATGAGACATAGAGCTCTCAGCAATGCTCACAGTAAATGCCTGGTGCACATTATCGATGGTTATTTACTGTACAGATGGAAGATGGAACAAGATGATAGATCCCTTCAGCTCTTACAATCTGCAAATCAGAGCAGTGCAAAGTGAGCCGGAGACCTGACATGAATGAGCAGAATGAGAAGCCAGGCCACATGACACAGAAACCCGAGGGACAGAGAGGAGTGCGGATGCAGCCATCTATGTATCAGAAACCAAGAGGTATGCACAAATGGACGCAGCAGGACCCTACGCAGGAACACCGAACGTGGGCGGGGCGGGGCGGGGTGTGGGGGGAGGGGAGGACCCTGAAAAGGAAGGCTGGTTATCTTTAGTAGATGCCAAATTAATATGTTTCTCTATTAAACATCCTTTTGGTAGGAGAAAAACACTGGATTTGGAGTCAAACCTGAGATCAAATCCTGTCTCTGCCACATTAGTGGTGTGACAACAGGAGACATTCATTCAAGTGTTCGCTGGACCGCCTGTACTTGGGATATTCACAACTACAAAAGTTAGCCCCATGGCGACTATGCTTCTGCTATGACCTCTTGGCCATAACTAATTGGGCCAATCAGATTTATTTTCTTGAGAATTTGAACAGAGAGATAGCACACTCTTGGGAATGTGTCACATTAATGGCAGAACTATGGGGAAAAGATCATGAACTCCTGGAAGTGAGTTCTCTAGAGATGACCTGGTTCCCATCCATCCTGTGGTGCAGTTCCTTGAATCCATGACAAAAGCCCCAGTATTGTTCCAATAAGTTCCAAGTTTTGCTTAAGCATTGTATTGACTTTTATTATGTGTAAGCAAAAATATATATTTACTAATACAATTAGTCTTCTAACTAATACAAGAGTTTTCTTAATGTTTCCAGGCCTTGGTTTCCTCATCTATAAATGTGATAAACCCCTCGTCTCTCAGGGTGTTTATTTGATGCAAAAATAAAAAATAACCAGGTGTGTACAACTCCTCCATAGCACATAGCAAATATTCAATGAACATCATTTAATTTGTATCTCAGTTTCAGCACATCTAGATCTTCCTGAGCAAGTACTTGGAGTCCCTTTGTTTAGGTGGCGGACATGTGGTCACACAAAAAAGAAACAGATGCTGACAGTCAAGAAGAAGGAAGGGGTTGAGTGTGAAATTTGGTTTCAAAAGAAACTTTTCCTGATTCAGATTTTTAAAATTTAACATAAATGTTCTGACTTAAGCTTCTGTTGGGTTTCTTCATGGTGCTAATATTAATTTGAAAGAGGAAGAAACACAAAGCACCAACACAGGACATAAAAGCTAGATGAACAGGTAACATGTCTTTCTTAATCTCAGGGGAACTAGTCAGAATTTATCTGGCAGTAAACAAGATAGCAAAGGGCTTTTTATTTGGATTTTCCTGTAAGTAATGAGGTATTTTATCATCCAAATTGAAGTAGCAGTGGGGGTGGGTGGAGGTCTGGACCATGAACAGATCTAAGATCAGAATTAATCCAACATAGAAGTACCACAGCTGAGGCTTTTCTGAAATTCAAAATGAGAAGCAAAGCTTAGATGCTTAATGAGAAATGTCCACTCGTCCCTAGCAGTTACTATTCTTTCCATCTTGATCTATCCATTGATTCTTGTGAATCTAAATGCTCAGGTATCTTAAAAATATGATTATCTTTTTATTAAAAAAAATCTCAGGTGGATGGGTTGTGAGCTTTACTTAGTTACTTAGGTCTTAACCACGTGGATCTCAAATTGTGGTACTTGGACCAACAGCATCAGTTCACCTGGGAGCCTGTTAGAAATACACATTCTCAGACCCAACCCAGGAGCACTGACTGAATCAGAAACTCTGGAGGTAGGAGATCGCAGCATGCATTTTAACAGGTCCTATAGATGATCCTGATGCTCTTCACAGTTTGAGAACCACTGTCTTCTTAACCAAACTCTAAGGCTCTACTATCTATTCGGCAACCAGACCTGAGGATGTGTTGATATAGGGTCTTAGAGGAAACAGTCAACTTTCTGAAGGCTTGCCTTGGATTTTCAAGCTCAGTAGTAATTGGTAAGGTAGTCATTCTAACCTTATCAATAAACCCACTTGACAGCCATTTACATTGCCCTTATATTTCTCTCTGTCCAAAGGTGTACCACTTTGTACTGCATCTGTAGTATAAAAACAGCATGCAGAATAGAAGAATGAAAGTGCAGGTCAAGAATGTGGAAGGAGAAAGCTGATAAAAATATGGCAGCTCTAATTTTGGTAATAGAAGAGATATCTAAAGTTTAGATGACGGTGAAGGCTTAATTGAAAAAGAAATATCTCATTCATTGTTTGCTCCTTTGAGCCATCATTCCTTTCCCCTGAGCCCCTCTCCCCCAATTTACCCAACCCAGCCACCATTGCTCTCACCCTGGTGTATATGCCTTGGGGCTATTTCTGAATAACATGAATAATAAAGAGCAAGGAGAAGACAACAAAAGAGAGAAATCCCATTGTTTCAACTGGACACAACCACCAACCTCATGTCTCTAGCCTTTCTAGAAGCAGACTTGGTTCTACAATTGAACTAGAGGATCTTTCAGATCATTTCCACCCTGCAACATCAAGATGCATTTATGGAAGGCAGTTTCATGTGGGGCTTCAGAATATGGACTCTGGAGTCAGACAACACACCAACCAACCCCAGCTCTAACACGTCACAGCTGAGAGAAGGTGAGCACGTCACTCCCTCTAAGATTGAGCGACCTCATCTCTAAAATGGGGGGAATAAAAGCATCTCTCTTATAGGATTCTTAATGAAGATTAAACGAGCGTTTACAAGCATGCCTGGCACATATCAGGCATGGGCGGGAGTAATGTGAGCTATCAGGATTATTATTATATTGTCTCTGAAAGGCTTCTCAGCCTTCAGCAGCATCTTGAGCATTTCCAGACATAGCAACAAGGCGATGAGAAACCAGGAGGCATAAAGGTAAATGTGTGAGGTTGGCCACATTGGAAGGGGGTGGAAAAGCAGCTAGCAACACAGCAATTCATCCATGTATTAATACACTTCGTTGCAAGGTATTTCTGTACAAGGCCACAATACTTGGGTTTGAATTACACATACAACAATAGTTCTCAACAGGAGTTGGGGCGGGGGGACTTTGTCCCCCAAAGGGACATTTGATAATGTCTGGAGGCATTTTTGGTTGTCACAGCTGGCACCTGCCACTAACATTTAATGGGTGCCAGAGGTGCTGCTAAACATCCTATGATGCACAGGATAATCCCTCACAACAAAAAATTACCTAGCCCCAAACATCAAGAATACAGAGGTCTGAGAAACCCCGGATTATAATGTTGGGTGACGTTATCTTAATAAGAGTTGACACATTTTTTTAATTTTCAAACAGGCAATGGTATAGAAGATTCTGAACTTGATGGGAAGTGAGAATGGGTGACCTCTAAGGTTCCTTCATCTCTAAGGCTTGATATATGCAGTTGACCCTCCACCACAAACATAGGTCAACAGTGCATTTTCAGCCTTTTCCCCTTTGCCTTTTTCCTTTCCCTAAAGACAAACTGAATTTAAAAAAAAAAAAAAGATGGTTGGCTATTAGAAGGAAGCCCTAAACCATTAGGAGAAATGTTTCTTGCTAAAACAAAGAACATCAATGACAATTAGAGAATTTTAAAGCTGGAAGAAACCTTAGAAATGATTTAGCAGCTAGGTTTTAGTTGAAATTTTTCATCACATTTCACAAATGAAGATTTAGAATGGCCAAGATACTTGATCTAGGTCACATAATGCTGCAACCATCAGAAGACCCAGGTTCTTCAAAACAACACTTACTTAACTTACTAGTCAAACAGTCATAATATCAAAGGTCTCCTCTTTGTCCACTTGCTTTGCATATTTTTTTTCAGCGATCACAGTCTAGATCTGTTTCTTTTTTCCAGAAATCCCTTGAATATAGATTTCGCCTGATAAGGGAGTGGCAGTGGGAAGAAAACAAACAAACAAAAAAATTAGATTCAAGAGGTATTGAGGGAAAACTAATAAAACCTTCTGTGACCAGGACTAATGAAGGAAGAGAAGAAATAAAAAGGTGACTTCAGTTCCCAGCCGAGTGACTCAGAGAATGGTGATGGTTCACAAACAAATGGGAGAATCAGGAGGTCGGCTGGGGTGCAGGTTGCTTAGGTTGGGTTTCAGGTGCTGTTGTTTGGGAAAGGAGACGAGAGGATGAACAGTGCCAGGGAGGTCCCAGAGAACTCAAGTGGAAGAAAACACATGTAAGTTGTTCGCTAGGAGGCCATTGTGGCCCCTGGAAGGACCAGCTTCAGGAGTTAAATCCAGGTAACTTGGAGAAACCAAAAGCACCACTGTTCCCTGGACCCAGGGACCTCCATCTGCTCAACAGGGGCCAAGCTGTGCACTCCCTGAAGCTCCTGCTAGCTCTGATGTGCTGCATTTAAATGATGACCCGCTCAGCTGTATAATAATAATTATACTAAAGATGTTTCCCAAGGGGAGAAATGATGCAAACACAAGAGAGAATTTAGGGTCAGGGTGCATGAGAAAAATAAAGATAAGATTAAAAAATGAGTTGTGAATGCTGCAAACCCTCTTTACTTTTTACTAGTTTTTTTCCACACTCATCACTTCCCAAGTGAGAGCTGCTCCTCAGAACTCCACAAGTTTTGTCCCATCCTGACTTTTTCCGTGATTCTAGGGCATCTCATCAATCACCAGTGTCCTTTTCATTTACCATTTGTGCTCCTCAGCAGCACCCAGCAACTTCTTTCTCATCACTGATGGTGAAGCGCCACACAGTAGACCAGGAAAACACTGCCCACCCCCCTCCAGACCCACAGTTTTATGACTTGGGGAGTCCGCCCAGCAATACCAAGACAAGGGGGGCAAACCTGCCCCAGTGTCTTTCCATCAAAAGCCACCTCTGGTTCATGCCAAATCAGTACCCTAAGAAACACTTTTTGTTCATTTTAATGGGCCAAATGGAAAACCAAGCCAACATTTCCTCTTAACATTGAACTCGAGGAAGATGAGCTGGAGCCCATGACTCCCCCACCTCTGCCAGCGACCACTTCCCTGTATGAACAGCACAGTGCCACACACCGGGTAGTGAGCAGAGGGGAAATGCATCTTAAATTGGGATTGGGATTCTGTGAAAGACAACTGCAGGGCGCTAATACCGGCAGTGACGGTGAACACTTCATGCAGCACCGCGTACTCACACACTCACGGTCACTCACACACGCAGCCAGTTAGACACTCGGACATGCATATCTTGTCACACACACACACACACACACACACACACACACACACACACACACACACAGTACCTCTCTCGTTACACATCCAGGACCATCCATGCAGTCCACACATGTATCTGGTTACACACAGGGTTATAGATGCACAGCCTATGTTCCTCTCTTTCATTCTCTCCCTCTCTCTCTCCCCCCTCTCTCATTCACACACACACACAC
>NW_017731940.1:322229-326662 GCF_001890085.2 Hipposideros armiger
CCCAGAAACTGGGGAAAGCAAGTAAACAGATTCTCTCCTCAAGTCTCCAGAAAGGAAGGCAGCCCTGCAGACACTTTGATTGGAGTGCAATGAGACTCATGTCAGACTTCTGATCTAGAGAGCCGTACGATAATAAATTTGTGTTGTTTTAAGCCACTAAGTAATTCATTGCAGCAGCAACAGCTAATACAATGCTTCTCTTCTACTCATGGAGGTACACACAAGTGCTTTTTCTTGTTGTTAACAGCAATCCAAGGTAGCCCCTACTTTCAGCCATCTGGTTATACTCAAACCTTGGGTGCCAAGTGATCTATTCCTTGAATACCTTCTTTCCTTCTCTCATCTGTGTCAGTGCTCGCAGTGTCCTCTCCGGAATGCCCTCCTCCACACAGTGCCCGCCCTCTGCCTCTTTAATGCCCATGGATTCCATGAAGCTGCTCCTGATCTCTTCCTTCTGTGATTCCCCAGAACTCTGTATTCCTCAAGGTATATCCCACTTCAAGTGGCGCTTTCCAATGGGACAGAAGGGAACAAGAGAGAGGAGGGGACTCTAAATGCACAGGCTGGAACTGCTGCTCCTGGCTCTCTACTCCCACAATGCCTTTCTACTATAGCCGTTACCACCACACTTGCTTTGTGAGTTATTCACAGGTCTGCACGATCCAGGATGGGGAGTGTCTCCAAAGTGGAGACCAGGTCTTACCTCCCTTTCTATGTCCCAGCCCTTAGTACCATTCCAGGTACACAGTAGGGACTCAGTAATTGATTTTTGAATGAATGAATGAAGACAGCAAGGGCAGTGTCTGGTTGCATTGAGCAGACAGGGCTATTAATAAAATTTCCTTGCACCGTCTGTCTCTATTTAGTTGGGATGGTCAAAGATGGTCAAAACGAAGCACCACAGTTAATGCCATGTGGTTTTTAATGGGGCTGCTTTGATTTATAGCTTGAAGCATAGGCTTATATTCCTTTTCTCTTTTTATTTTATTTTTCTTTTGCTTTTACTGAAGAAGTGTCCCGTAATACTTTTTTTCTTAGTCAATTTTTCTTAGGCTATTTTTCTTAGTCAATTTTATTTAACAGGGATATTATGATAAGTAGCTCATTATAAATATGCAAACTCTTTGGCCCAACAATTCTACTTCTTGAAATGTAGCCTATGCACACAGATATTTACCCAAGAGAAGATTAACTGCAGAATCTTTTATAAGAATGAATAAGTGAAAATAGTCCAAATGTCCAACAATAGGGGATTAGCTATATATTATCCCTATCATGAAATACCATTCAGATGTTAAACATGATGTTGTCAGTTGATATTTATTATATAGAAAGATGTTCATAAATATTTTTGTATTCTTTGTTTTCTTTGCTTATCTGTATTTTCTAATTACCAGACCATAAGCATATGTTTAAAAGTTAGGTTCAATTATTTTTTAAAAATAGCTTTGCCTCCCGAAGAAGAGTTGTAGAAAACTTCAGTATTTTTCCAAGGTCCAAGAAAACCCATCTACAAATGAAATTCAGTTTATAACAAAATAAGGGAAAAGTCACAAAAGGCTTGAAACATAACCTGGGCCTGTCATAAGATTTCATGAATTCATTCATTCTAGGAATAGTTATTCCACCATTTCGATTAAGGGCTTTGATAGCAAGCAACAGAAAAGGACCCTAGCTAACTTAAGAAAAAGGAAAATTGTCAGAACTACTTAGGGGCTCACAGAATCACTGGGATGCTAGATGCCAGACTTAGAGAAGCTGGTACCAGGTGGGCTCCAGGGAACAAAAAAGCAAGAAGTGCAGCAACTGGTTTGTTCAGGATGGTGTGCTCTCCCTCCTGACATGGTGCATGGCCTCCACCAGCTCTCCTTCCTTGCATCACTCACCCAAGTTCAAAGTTGCTGGACCACACACCAGACTGGCCAAGGTTAGCTTTGTGTCTCCTCCTCCCCCATTCTGAATCAGTGAGGAGGGAAAATCTCTGGTCCTCCCACCAAGGCTATACACAATGGGGGAGACTTTATTTCCCCAATAAATTTGGGGTGCTGTTAGGAAGGTAAAATGGAAGCTGGCAGCCTGAAAATAATAAAGGGCCACTGTGAGCCCCTGCGATGTGCCACTGGTTCTGGGTTCCACACTTGGTTTCTCTGCCAGAAACCCTCCANCCACACAAGCAGTTTCACGAGTACTTACGTACGCGAGTGCAGAGCACTAGCCCCAACCCTACAGTGGTCCCACGCTGGAGATGTGTCCTACACCCCCAGCCAGCCCACCTACACCCTGAGCCGCCGCGCAGCCCATCCCTGCGGCAAAGCTCAGGCTCTGGAGTCCAGAGCCCCCAAGCCCCTCACCGGGTCGTGCCGCTCCGCCCCCCGCTGCGTCCCCACCGGCACACGTGGGCCCCGGAGCTCCTGACCTCCGCGCACCGCCGCACCTACCCGCTGCCTGAGGAGAGGGATCGAGGCGCCCTGGATGACTGGAGCGGCCACCTCTAGCCGTGGAGCCGAGCTTCTGCCACCGCCGCCGCTGCCGCTGCGCTCCCAGCCGCTGCCAGCGCCCTCCCTGCCGCCCCCTCGGGTGCCGGCTCCAGCCCCCGCGCTAGGAGGCCGCAGGGCTCCAGGCGTGGGCCCCTGGCTACCGGCGGCAGGGTCCCCACCCCGGCTCACCTGAGTGCGCCGCACATCGTCCTCCTCCCTAGCTGGCCAAGCCGGGCTCCACGGGTTCAACAGCCTCCAGCCCAGGCGGTCCCCTCTGCCGCCCCCACCGGGCGCCGGGGACGGCGGGGGGCGCACAAGGGAGTGGGCGCAGAGG
This sequence comes from Hipposideros armiger, assembly GCF_001890085.2. Lineage (NCBI taxonomy): Eukaryota > Metazoa > Chordata > Mammalia > Chiroptera > Hipposideridae > Hipposideros > Hipposideros armiger. The sequence goes on from NW_017731940.1 coordinate 325,041, forward strand.
CGAGCAGAAAGGACCTCACCCCTCAGGGCTGGACAGCGTTCACCTTCCCCGGCGGGAGCGCTGCCCTGGGCTCACGGCTGGCTCCTGGGTGACCTTGGGCAAGTTGGTTAACCTCTCTGAGTGCCTGTTTCCTCTACTGAAAGATAATAAATATGAAAGCTGAAAGCCCTTGTGATGCCTGCGCCAGGGGAAATCCTACCCCTGTATAGCTTACTTCCTTATGCCTCTGACCGCCCGGGCAGGGTTAGTTTGGGAGCAGGGTTCAAAGGGAGCTCCACGGTCCCTTAGAAGGTGCCCATGTTTGCCATGTTTGCAATGTTTTATTTGCCTCAAGTCTTCATAAGGGTTCCTGCCAATACTTGTTAGTCCACTATTTGCTTCCCGGATCTGGAGGTAGCGTTTCTCCCAGCTCCGTCCACTTGCGAACTTGAGCGTGGGATTAGACTGGAGCCAAGCCTCAGTGCTCCCATCTGTAAGATGGGGACCATAAACTCGCAGCTGCATTTAGGCCAAAGCTCTTGCCTGTGGGTCACTTAGCGCTTGGAATATCTGTGAGGCACTGTGACAGGATGCAAAACACTTCCCCTCAACACATCTGACAAAGGCCTCAAATTCCAGGGACAAAATAGGCCAAGACTTAAGCCATGTTGGGAAGGGAAGGGGAAATGAGAACCTTCCTCTGGTGAGGCAGGTGAGGGGGCCAAAGGGCCTACCAGGTGGCTAATGCATCCCCTCAAGGACCACTGAGTCTGCATGGAAGCTTGACAACACAGAGAAGCTGTGACAGTAATTAACTTCCAAATGCAAATAAAACTTCCAAGACAACCTTAAAAATGATTAACTTAAAATTGTGAGCACAACCCAAGTGAACTGGAAATTTAAATCGACCAACCTCATGCAAGAAACGCTGAGCTGGTCCATTTCCCATCTCTCTGTTGATATTCCTGCCTCTCCTTTTACGCTTCTTTTGCCGGGTCCTCATGGTCTATATTTCTTCCCCGTCTTACTTGTGCACTATTTCTCTCCCTTCCCATTTCAGTCTCTCCCCATCCCGTTATCTTTTCTGTACCTTCTTTGTGCCCTGTCTTGGTTTCCACGTCTCGTATTTTCAGCCACTCCCACTCATCACTTCACTTCTCTCCCTGGAGTGTATGTGTCCTGAATCTTTATTCTTCTTATATCCCCCACTCAAAATTTAAAAGTAAAAAAGTTAGATTATTTTCCAAACTTAAACTTACCGCTATGCTGCTTCCCTACACCAAATACACTGGGTAAGTGACACCATTATCCTCACAGGAGCACAAAGCCTGAATCACCTTCGACAACTCTACCTCTGTTCCCCTTCTCCTGCTCCCCACTCAGCCACTTGCCACTTCCTGGGTAGTCTGTCCCACCCCTGCCACTGGCATCTTTCCTTTCCTTCCTATTCCCACTGGACTGAATCACTATCTTTTCTAGAATCATCAAAAAGATCTTCTAAGTGGTCTCTGCTTTTAAGTTTACCCTGTCAGCCTGCTGTTCCTCAGGCAGATGCCCAGTGGTGTCACCCTTGCTCTAAAACCCTAATGCCGTGGAAGACAGAAAATGGTTCCCGAAGATAACCATGTCTTAATATGTTCCCT
>NW_017731940.1:329782-339001 GCF_001890085.2 Hipposideros armiger
GTGTGTGTGTGTGTGTGTGTGTGTGTGTGTGTGTGAGAGAGAGAGAGAGAGAGAGAGAGAGAGAGAGAGAGAGAGAGAGAAGAAAGAAAAGGAACAAAGAAGATGGAAATTAAATTCCCAATCCAAATTGCTAAAATAAATCAATGCTTCCCTTGAACTCACAAACTTGAAGCCTGCATACCTTCCATCCACTTAAGAGCTGCTAAAAATTTAAACAGCTCGTGTTTTGACACAGCTGCTCAGGAACGGAAATCAAATTGCGAACACCTTGCCTAGAATGAAGCCAAGGTGGCTGGCTTCATTTTAACAAACTCCACAGAATAAATAAAACTCTAGAAGAAGATGCAGTGGCATCGTGGGTACATGGGTCCTCCACAGGAGTCCTCAGCTTACCTTATAGACAACATTTAATACCAGGAAACAACTTCTAAGAAAACCTCCTGTAAATGAAGAGTGAATGAAGGAACCTTTGCAATTTCTTGTTTTTAAGAGGCAAATCTCCCACAGAGCGAGGGCCATATTTAGACTCATTTTCTCCATGTCCTAGAGTGTATGATTATTTCCACCCCACCAAACCCAAATCAGACCCAAGCAAGGCCTGTGGCTCAGATTCCTTAACTTGGCCTCTAGGGCACTCTTGTCTGGACTTCGCGCTCTCTCCCACCCCAGCTCCTAGCACTCTCCTCCCATTGTGCTCTAGCCACGCTGGGCTTTAGGTTTCCGGAGGTCCTACACAGCTGTTTCTGGCCTCAGGACTTCTGCATTTACTGTTTTGTAGACCTGAAATGCTGCTCTTCTGGTTCAGCCTAACTATTTTTTTACGGAGACATTTCTCCTTGAAAGCTTATCCCCTGTCCCATTACTTTCTGTCCTATTACTCTGTTGATGTCACTTGTAGCCCTTGTCTTGCTCTGTAACTAATTCATTGATGCATTTTTTTACTTGTTTACTCTCTGCCTTTCCAGTAAAACCTAAGCTGTGAGAGATAAAAGACTGCAGTTCAGGAAGAGGCTGGCTCAGAAGGGACACTCCTTTTGTGAAAGATGAATGGATGGTGCTATGAACCGGGCAACTGGATTTAGATTCAGAGCTTCTGTGCTTTCTAGGGGCATTACAGTTACCCAAGAATCAAGAGTCCTTGGAGGCCAAAGGATGTGTGGGTGAAAGGATGATCCCTTATTTCCAGGAGAGGATGTGGTGTCGGGAGACATAGACTCGTGTGCAGGAGGGGCTGTGACATGGAACAGGTGGTTTAGATTCGGTGATATCCTGTCTGCTACGGAAAACTGGGTGAAAAGCCACGAGAAGGAGGAGAGCAGCTCAGGCTGCGTCCAAAGAACTGCCCGGAAGTCAGTCTATTCCAAAGAGAATTAATGTGATTGAGCAAGAGTATAAGACCACATCAGTTTAAGATAGAGTGTTCTTAGTGTACTTGCTGTGTGGCAAAGTCTGTACGGACCTGCTATTTGAATACTGACAAGTGGACTGCCTGTAGCAGCAGAGAATAGAGGCGGATGAAAGGCGGCCAAGCGGAGTTATCGCTGTCCAGATAAGAGGCTCCTGGCCCTTTTTTGTGCTGAGCTATTCTTTGTCCTCTAGTCTTCCTGATATTGTTGGGTTTAATCTATTTACATTTGAAAGGGCCGTTAACTAATTCATGTTTTATTATCAATAGAGTTCAAATAAATTAATATTTAGCCTATCAGGAAGGAAAACTAGAAAATAAAGTCTTCCGAGAAGAGCTAAATGAATGAGATAAACATCACGAGTGTGACCTGCTAGGCAAAAATCTGGCACAACTGAAGTTCTACAATTTATTTTAAAATTTATATGTAGTAAAATTTGTTGGGGTTTAGTGTGTAGTTCTGTGAGTCTGGACAATTTTATCAAGCTGTGTAACCACTATCACATTCAGGAGATGGCAAAACTGAATTTTAACATGGAGAAGGGTATTAGGGATAAATCATAAATATTTCATTTAGTGTGATGGTTTTTACTAGCTTTGGCTCATATGAACAACTCTCTTCCTCCCCCACACTGCCCTTCCTCCCCTGTCCTATATCAGTTTGTCCAATTCCTAAACCAACTATAGGACAAATCAGTTTGTCCTATAGCTAGGAGATGGGACTCTAATGAGGGCGGAAGCTGCAGTGGGAGGAAGAGGAAAGTGGGCAGGTATGGAATGGCCTCTTGACCCACCAGATCTCTTGGACAGGTTTGAACTGTAGAGAGAAGGCAATAGAAGCAAATACCAATAGGAACATTCCAGAAGGATTTGTGAGAAGTTGGGCACAAGTCAAGACTCTGTGATCAGGGTCCAACTAATGAAGCAGGGCTCAGGCCCAGGGAGGAGGTCATTCAGAGCCAGACTCCAGAGCACAGACACTGGTGGTCTCATGACAGGGAGTAGCAGCAGTAACCTGTCACAAAGCAGCACCGCCAGAAATGGAGGTGGTCAGAACAGACGACAAGGCAAGCATGGTAGACATGTTTGGATCGCAGGAGCATGTGTGGGACTCCTTTGGAGTTTCCTAAAGATATAAGGGGCACTTACAATAGGATGGTCAGTGCATGGCCTGAACTATAATTTTATGTTTAAAGAAGGGCAAATTGGGTATCAAGGGGGTTGGCAAACATCTGTCCCACAACGTTTTTACTAGTTTCCTATGGGGCAAGCCCTGTGATCAACCATGGGGATATGATGAATAAGAAAATGGATCCCTTGAGGATCTGGTCAAGATGGAGGAGTCGGTAAATTTTGTGCTTACCTTCTCTCACAACCACATCAAAATTACAACTGAACTACACAACAACCATCACTGAGAACTGCCTGAAGTCTATCTGAACCGAAGCCCTACGAATAAGGACCTACAGAAGAAGTCACCCTGAGACCGGTAGGAGGGGTGGAGACGTGGATCAGGCTGGTCCCACACATTAAAAATCAGGAGGGATATCTTGGCTACAGAGATCCCATCCAGAGGACCGAGGGGGTCCCTGCACTATACCAGGCTCCCCAGCTGAGGGTTTCAGTGCCAGAGAGAGAAATCCCGGTAACTCGTAGCTGTGCAAATCAGCAGAGATTGTGGCTGAGTGATCCAGAGTTCAGTGAGCTGCAGTCCCAGATACTCCTCTTAAAGGGCCCATGCATGCACTTACTTGATGACGGACTCACTCACTCTGAGCTCCAGCGCTGGGGCAGCAGCTCGAAAGACAACAGGGATACACGTAGAGGAACTGTGTTGTTTGGCTTCGGGGCTAGAGCTGAAGGGGCAACTTTCTCCCAGATGGAGGAAGGAGCTGGCGGAAGCCAATGATTCTTTGCTGAGCCCTCCCCATCCCAGCGTGCAGACGCCAATCAGAGCCCATCAAATTGTCTTTCACCTTTCATCTGCCCTGCCCTAGTGATTTGCTGAGAGCACGCCCCATCCAACTTTTGAGCACATCCAAACCACTTCCAGTGGCTTTTCCATACAAACTGCCTGCCTTGGCTCATGCTATAGACTTTCCTAAAATCTCTTAAAGGTTCACAAAACCCAAACAAGCAGCATCTGGCTTCAGCATGTCCCATACCTCTAGCCGAAGAGCCTCAAGCTCGCATTTGCAACAGCTGGCCTTTGTTTGCAATTTGGCCCCTCGAGGTACTTCCAAGCCCAGCACAGGTGAAGGCCATCTCTTAATTGCTTTGTGGTTCATGCCAGGTGGTCCTGGGCAGGAAACAAGCTGTGGCTGAACTTGGCTGCCAGCAGGTTCCCGCCCAGGTGGCCCTGGGGCCAGCACACCCAGTGGTCAGCTTCAGACCCAGCCCGAGCATCACCCGCCACTTCCAGGATTGACACACCCAAAGGGCACACTGGGCAGGCACCAGATCCCTGCTAAGCAAATCCTGCTCTATAGGGTCAGCCCCTACACAACAGCCCCTCCACTGTAGTTATGGTCAGTCCTCGTAACCAATCAGTCTGACGGTCAATCCCTCCCAGTGACATGCAAACAGCTATCAAGGCTCAGCTACAACAGGAGGGTACACGCAACCCATGCAAGGGACACATCTGTAATACTCAGCTTAGGTGACCAGGAAGATGGCGCCACTGAGACCCACAGCACACCTAGAACATAAGGCCACTCTAAGACAGGGAGACATAGTAGCCCTACCTAATACATAGAAACAAACACAGGAGGTAGCCAAAATAGGGAGACAGAGAAACATTTCCCAAATAAAAGAACAGAACAAAGCTCCAGAAAAAAAACTAAACAAAATGGAGACAAGCAACCTACCAGATGCAAAGTTCAAAACACTGGTTATAAGGCTGCTCAGTGAACTCAGGAAGGACTTCAACAAAGAGATAAGAAACATAAAAATGGAGATAGAAAACAAAAAAGAACCAATCAGAAATAAAGAATACAATAACTGAAATGATGAATACATTATAAGGAATCAACAGTAGATTAGATGAAGCAGAGGACTGAATCAGCAGCTTAGAAAATAAGGTAGCAGAAAACACCCAATCAGAACAGCAAAAAGAAAACAGAATCCAAAAAACTGAAGATAGTTTAAGCGACCTCTGGGAGAATATTAAGCATACCAGCATTCCCATCATAGGGGTACCAGAAGGAGAAGAGAGAGAGCAAGGAATTGAAAACCTATATGGAGAAATAATGATGGAAAACTTCTCTCGCCTGACGAAGGAAATAAATATACAAGCCCAGGAAGAACAGAGAGTCCCAAACAAGATGAACCCAAAGAGGCCCACACCAAGACACATCATAATTAAAATGCCAAAGGTTAAAGGCAAGGAAGAAATCCTAAAAACAGCAAGAGAAAAGCAGTTAGTTATCTACAGCGGAATTCCTATAAGACTATGAGCTGATTTTTCAACAGAAACTTTGCAGGCCAGAAGGGATTGGCAGGAAATATTCAAAGTGATGAAAAGTAAGGACCTACCACCAGAATTACTCTACTGAGCAAAACTATCATTTAGATAAAGAACTTCTCAGACATGACAAAGCTGAAGGAGTTCACCAATAGTAAACCAGAATCACAAGGAATGTTAGAGGGACTTCTTTAAGATGAAAAAAGATAAAAATTATGAATAATAAAATAGCAATAACTACATTTCTATCAACAATTACTTCCAATGTAAATGAATTAAATGCTCCAATCAAAAGGTATAGGAGAGCTAAGTGGATAAGAAAACAAAACCCTTATATATGCTGCCTACAAGAGACTCACTTCAGATCAAAAGACACACACAACTGAAAGTAAAGGGATGGCAAAAGGATATTTCATGAAAATGGAAACAAAACAAAACAAAAAGCTGGAGTAGTAATACTTATACCAGACAAAATAGACTTTAAAACAAAGGCTGTAACAAGAGACAAAGAAGGGCCCAGTAATCCCACTTCAGGGTATTTTTCCAAAGAAACCCAAAATGCTACTTCATGGAAATGTTTGCATCCATATGTTCATTGCAGCATTGTTTACAATGGCCAAGATAAGGAGGCAGCCTGGATGTCCATCGATGGATGAATGGATAAAGAGGAAGTGGTACATATATACAATGGAATATTGCTCAGCCATGGAAGGGAATGGGTTCTTGCCATCTGCAGGGGCATGGATGGACCTGGACGGTGTTGTGCTGAGTGGAGTGTCAGACAGAGAAAGACAGATGCAATGTGATTCTGCTTATATGTGGAATCTAAAGAACAAAATAAACAAACAGAACAGAAACAAACTCATAAATACAGAGAACATTTTGATGGTTATCAGATGGGAGGGGGATTGGGGGTAAGTGAAAAAGGGGAAGGGGTTGAGAAGTACAAATTGGTAGTTCAATATAGTCATGGAGATGTAAAGTTCAGCATAGGGAATATAGTCAATAATATGGTAATAACTATGTATAGTGCCAGGTGGGTACTAAACTAGTCAGGGAGATCGCTTCTTAAAGTATATAAATGTCTAACCACTATGCTGTACACCTGAAACTAATATAAAATAATATTCAATGTCAACTGTAATTGGAAAATCAAAAAGGGGGGAACAAAGGTGAAGGGGAATAAGAGGTCCAAATTTCCAGAATGAAACAAATAAGTCATGGTGATGTAATGTACAGCATGGGGAACATAGTCAATAATATCGTGATAGTGTGGTCCAGTGTCAGATGGTTGCTGGACTTATCATGGTGATCACTTCTTTAGGTATATAAATGTTGAATAACTATGGTGTGCCCCCTGAAACTAATATAATATTGTATGTTATATTTTAACAAAAATCTTTTTTTAAAAAAGTAAGTGGATCCCTCTTTTCAAAGCATTCAGAGCCAACTAGAGGAGATAGGGTTGAACACAGATAATTTAACACATTGTGAACGTTAATAAAGTTATAATAAGGTTAACAGGTGGCAAAGGGTGCTCTTAACATGTTATTGTTGTTGTTTTATTATTACATAACAATCATTTTTTAAGCACACATTATTGGATAGTCACCATACTAAGAAAGGTTAAGGAACGTGACACTCAGATGATATGACATTGCTAGGAAGGGCCGGAGCCAGCATTAGAATCTAGGCTGCCTGACTTTAAAATCCATACTGTGAGCAGTCATGAAGTAAAAATCCTAACAATGAACAACAATGATATACAAACAACATTAATGGTTGAAGGCATTCTATTATTGGGTACTTTACCTCCTACTATTTCGAGAGCTTTTATGCAGAGGGAAACAATAAAATCAGTCTGGTTTCAGATGTATGAGAGAGAATGCAGAACAGGGCCCAGGATATCACAGAGAAACAATTCAGCTTGGTGTAAGGCTGCCTCAACATTTGGAGCCGTCTAGCACTGTAGGTACCAAAGCACAGGCTGGGTGCCATCTGCCAGGAATGTGAAAGCAAGAACCCCTGTTCCAGGTGCGAGGCTCAACATCACCTCTGCGACTCCCCCAACTCATTGATTCTCTGATGCTGAGGTTTGAAAAGCTCAGTCTCTTTTGCCAGCTCCTTCTCAGGCTAACTCTTAAATGTCAAAGACTTTCCTCTCCTTTCCTTCTCTTCAGGTTCCTGTACTATTTCACCCACGATGCTTGCTTTAATCATCATGTGTATGCTAACAAGTCCAAAGTTTTGCATTCCCTCCCAGAATGCTTTCCTGAGCTCCAGATCTCCATCTGGGCTGTAAGCTATCCATGCCACTGGTCATGGGAGTACTTGGTCTAATGTGGTCTGGGTGACCGGGAAAGAGAGATCTCCTTGGGGGAAAACAAGAGGTGAGTTCATTTAAATAAGATCTTAGAAAACTGACAGAAATGATAAAGGAATTTGGTGGTGTTCCAAAACAGAAGGATTTGAATTTGAGTGGCACAGGCTTGTTTCTTTGACCACCCAGAGAGAAAGTGTCACCTGACATACTATTTGGATCTTTAGGGAGAATATTTATAGTGTCATAATGATTTAAGTGTTGTTTTCTGTTTTAAATATCTAGAGTCAATCTATGCACATTTAAGAAGGCTTAACTAGTCAGAATGTATATTTCTCAACGTCAGCATCATATAAATAAAGGTACAACCAGCAATGTTTGAGATGTAAAAGTGAAACAGTATGATGAACGGATGAAGAAACTTTAATGTCCTCATTGTACAACATAAGAGTCAAGAGATGTCCATTCCTGTGGTTAAGAGAATGAACAGCAAAGGTGTAACTGTGCTATTTGAAGTTGCAGAGGTGACCACAGAAAGAACTGAGAATATGATATTGGGAGGTCAATGAACAACAACAACAAGTGAAGAAATAGCTATGTAAGCATGTTACATAGAAAGAGGGAGGTGATTTCCAGAAGGAATGTAGTGAACACTGGTTTCTCTATACAGCTACAGCCGTACGGTACTCACCTCTTCCCCATCCAGCCAGTCTATGTTTTAAGGAAGCTTAGCCCACTGCTAGTCCTGCGGGTGACCTTGATCCTAAACTAATCAACACACTCCATCTACCTGGTCATAATGATTAATGCAGGCATAATCATAATTATAAATAAATCATAATCATAATGCAGGCATAATAAAGGCCCAGTTTGAGCCAATGATACACAGAGACTTGGCTTGGGGTCTGAGAAAGTATTTTTGCTCTCCTGTGACAGGTCTCTGAAAGAATGTCTCCCTCCTTCTCTGGAAAGTGTGATGTAAGGATATTATGAAATGCAACAGCCATCTCTGCCATCCTAGGGAGAGCCAGTCTGGGGGTAATAACAATAGATGAGGAGTATGAGCCAGAGAATTTCTAAGAAATGAAACAAAAATCTGGATGACAGCATCAGCTGGATCAAACCGTACCTGAAGCCATAGAAAATCGTTGAAGTATTCTGTTACGTTAAGCAATATATTTTCTGATTGCCTACTCAGTATTCTTCATCTACTTCTATGGGTTATAAAATCCCAGTTTTAATGAATGGGGCACTAATCCCAAATAAGTGACTATATTCCCAGCCTCCCAGCACATGGCTGAGCTCCAGCCAATAAAATTTATAAACAGATTTGCTATATGGAACCTCCAGGAAGATTCCTTCGAGGTTCTTGAAATAGCTAGAGCATGCCATATTTCTTTTGCTCCTTACTCCTTCCTGCTGTGTGGACTGAGAAACTCCAGCTGCAGGCATTTTCAAACCTTGAAAATGGAAGTCATGAGGAAGCAAGAAAATAGCAGAGCCTGGGTCCCTGATCAAGGTGGAGCTTCCATAGCCGAGATGGACTGCAGACCTTCAGGCTTCTTGTATCTGAGAAAATAAATGATAAATGTGTTAGCTACTATTAATTTGGATTTTCCATTATATTTAGTAGACTTATTCCTAACCACTATAGCTGCTTTTTCTGTAATTTGCAAAATTAAACAGTCCCAATAGTTGAACTCAAAAAATTCCCTTCTCTGGAGACAACCGATCTTTGGGTGGTAAAAAGATAGATAACTATCACTTTTCCCATAAGCACTGTAGTATTTGATTTTTGTAAACTTTGATTGGAAAAATAAAATGTGAAAACAATGCAGTTAGGCATAGAGAAGCCCCAGTGTGCGCAGCAAAACATCAAAATCTATGATTTGTGGCTGCTTAGGGTTATCACACATGGGGATTTAAGTTATACAGGAATCTTGGATAGTTGTCTAAGGGAGGCTTTAAATTGTATAAGAAATCACTAGAAAGCATTGTGTATATGTGTATCCAAACATATCCAAAAATATC
>NW_017731940.1:339201-342629 GCF_001890085.2 Hipposideros armiger
TAATACATCATACTTGCTTTTTTTACTTAGACTTTTCAGTATTTGTCAAATTTTCTACACTGAATATGTCTTTCTTGGTCATCAGAAAAAAAGCAATATATTTTCTCCCAAAGGTTGTAAAAAAAATGTTTTTTTTAATTGAAAAGGGGTCCTGGGCATTGATGACATACGATGAGCTATTTGGGAGCACCAGCTGGCATCAGCTGAGTTGAAGGAGACGCATGCAGGAGGTGTGACCACACCTGGGCTCAGAGTGCTGGGAAATGGAGCCCAGCTCCAAAGGCAAACTGGGATGACCTCACCGTCATGTGAGGGCTCAGAGCAGCAGGTGTGGCCTGAGACAAACCTGCATAAGCAGCAAGTGAGCGCCACACACCCTAAACAGACATGCCCATAGGAACTCAGCCAGCTGACCTCCGGGATGGACATCTAGCCCCAGGCAGCCAGGCTGCACTCTGGATTCTTTTATCCTCTATCCAGAGACGGACCTGGAAAGTGGAGTAGAGAAAACGAAGGAGCATGTGATAGGGGCACGAAGTGACACACACTCAGGGCCAGTGTCCTCGTGCACACTCAGGTGATAACAAAGCCTGGCTTTGTGTGTTTGAAAGCTTCCAGTATCTATCTGATCCAGAAGACAGGCTGGGTCATAAAGTACCTTTAGGAGAGAAAACAGAAGGTACAAAGTAGATGCAGATACACTCTCGTGTTGAGACCAGTAAATATCATAAACTCCAGATTAAGAACACAAAGTCTCAAAGGTACCTTTGAAATGAATCAGCCAATCGGCTTTTAAAAACAAAGCAAAAATATCAAGATCTTAAGGAGAAAATAAAGCAATTAAAAAAAAAAAAAAGGTAAACATGTACCTGGTGAGTAAACTGGAAACTTGATAGCTCTCCATCTAAGCTTCCTTTTATAGCCTAAAAAATCAGATAATTGGACAAGACCAATGCTTTTAAACTTTTGGAAAGTTACACAGTGCAATTACCCAAAGAACAGGATTCCAATATAAGATCGAAACCAGCTAATTAACAGATGGGTTCTCCTGTGTGCATTTGTCCCATGCAGTTTAAAGCACAAATAGTTTAAAAGGCAAAAAGGAACAATTTGCCATTCCAGTCTTTCTAACTCTTCCACTCAGGTCCTCACAATATGTGTGCCGTGCCTTCTCCGAAGTTCAAACGCCTTTTTACTCTGCACATGGCCTAGTGCAGCTAGACCCATCAGGTGCTGGAGATTTTTTCCAACATTCTTTATCCTTCTAGCCTCCACCTCCTGCTTTTTCTAATAATAATGAGAATAATGACAAGATAAAATGTAAACTGTTCATCTCACCTCTTAGGGAAACGATCCATAATGCTTCTGGGCATTTATTTTTTAACATGAGCACATCCTTTAAAATGTTTGAGCTGCTTAAGGACAGAGATGGTCTCTTACTTCATGTCTGGCTCCTCAGTACCTGGGGCAGCATCTGGGACGGAGAAGACGCTCAGTCACTCTTCTAAGAATAGTGAATGAACTCGTGAGTTCTTCCCACCCACCAAAGATAAATACTTCACACCCTGCTGTCATCAAATCCCCTCCCTGAGGAACTTTATGTATGACGGACCCATAATAAGTCAATATTATTTACCAGAGGGGCTGGGGAGTAATATGTGTGCTCATTTCACTTGCACAAAATCAATGTTATATGCTTGTCAAAAAATAGAGAGAGGACAAAAAAAAAACAATTTAAATATGCAGGGGCGATTCTGCCCTCCGTCCCACACAACGACTGTATGTCCTAGAGTTAGCGTGAGATGGGGGAGTGGGTTGCTTTTCCCTCATTTGCTCGTAGTTTTCGTGTACCTCTCCTGAAATAAACATCTCACTGTGCTAAGTATCATGTGCTTTTCATATACATGTTCCTTAAATACAAACAAGCAACATTACCTGACACTCAACTAAAGAAGCAACAATCTACTCCAAGCTGGAGAAGAAATTGACTAAGTTGGTTTTATTCTGAGATGGCATGTGAGTTCCCAATATTGTCCTTTATAAGGAAATATATTGACACTGTAATTTTTGCCCATGTTATTTTCACTTTTCAACGAACTGCATACAAAGTCTAAGATGCAACTGCACTGTAGCTATCTACAGAGTCTGGGAAGAGTGATTTGCTGTGTGGGTGAATGTGTGTGTGCACATGTGCGTGTGTGCGTGTGTGCCTCCCGCCATGACAGGATGCAGTTTTAGGCAGAATGGGAACTCACCTTCCATCACACAGCTTCACATTCCTTTGCCTTTGATAGTCAAGAAAATCGATTTTGCAGTAATTATAGAGGTCCCTGCTGCAAGGGAATGACTTTTTCCTTTAAATTGGGCATATGTTGTTTTCAAACAGAAAATGAGATCATAGTTGGGAGCAAAGATCGTTGAGGGGTAAGCCCATAGGACAGTGGCTACCAGGGAATGAGTTCAGGGAGCAGGAGAACCATGGAGACATACACATGGCATTTGTGTCTTAGAAAGTACTTGTGTATTCCATCATTCACAGGAATTGAAGCTATGAAGAGCATCCAAGTTACAAACTATGTGACACTGGACAAGCTACTCCCCCTCTACAGATCTCATCTCTACAATGGGCATAACCGTGATATCTATCTTTTTTTTCCCCCCCGAGCGAGAAAAACAGACTTTATTTATAATTAATAACATTTAGAAAAGATCCATCCCTGGCCCTTAAAAACCTTCTCAGCACTCCAAATCCCACCCCAGTACAAGCCTGGGGAAGATGGGAGATGAGCTGCCACGGAAGGCTGCTCTAACATGGACCGCCTGTCCTGGAAAAGAGCATCTTCTGAGTAACCGTGCCCTTGGATGGATGGGAGCACATGGAGGAGCAGGGTGCTCCCACTAGGTCAACGCTCAGTCCTGGACTTTAAGAACTAGGGCCCCTGCTAGGCCCAGCCACCAAGAGAAGCAGGGACCAGGGCCTGCTCCTCCAATGGTCCCCTCATAGGATAAATGAGATAGCACCTGTAAGTGCTATGACACATTATCAGGCCTGCACAACTTACTCAATAATGAGTTATTATTATCACTCCTCACTCATAAAATGAGGGTTGGGATTAGACAGTCCCTCCCAGTTTTAATATTTTAGCACCGCACTGCCCAATAGAAACATACATGCCACATACATAATTTTAAATTCTCTAATAGCCACATTTTCAAAAGTCAAAAGAAACAGGGGCCACTTATTGTGATAATGTTTTATTTAATTGTACACCTAGAACATATTATCATTTCAGCGTGTAATCAGTATAAAAATTATTCATGAGATATTTTGTATGCTTGCTCTTGTACTCTTTTAAGTTGAGCATGTGTCACACCTACAGAACATCTCAGTTCAGACTAGCTGCCTTTCATGTGCCCAATAACTACAC
>NW_017731940.1:343729-346135 GCF_001890085.2 Hipposideros armiger
CAGGAGTGTGGTAAGGCTTGAGTGTGTCTTCGCACACAGACCTCTAGGTTCAGTGCCAGGCACCTCGTTAATATTATCATTTGTTCTAAACTCTCTTCCTGCAGATTTAACTTTGCTAAAGGAAAGTTTTTAATTTGGCAGATCGTAACCAAGAATAAGCACTTGGATGGTTCTACACATTTTATGCCATATTATGCATTTAATTATTTGGGGTAGTTAGAGGAAAGAATCAATAAAAATGCCAACAAGGAAGGCAATTTCTTAAAAATGTTATTACCATATTCAAACATAAAAATAGAAGGGGGAAATGTATTCCAGCTTCATGAGGAGAATCTTTAAGGTAACATTGTGATCCCACAATGGAATCTTCTGGGGGCGAAAATTCAATACAAGAAAATTAAGTTCTGAGCCTCATTCAAGGGAGTTTAGCTATTAAAATATACACATACAGCCTTTCTTATCAAATAGCTCCTGGCCCCGGGAAGCTACTCTGACCTCCCCTCCAAGCATCTCAGATTTCTCATCTATAAAGTGAGAGCATTGTACTAAGATCCCCGATTTCCTTCTGCTTCTCACATCTTAGGATTCTGTGTCTGTAGTGAGCATGAGTTCCACAAATTCTATTAATGAGCCTGTGAGAAAATGAAAATAATTAGCTTTTGAGTGTCCTCTCCCACCCTAGAAGGGAGATCCTCCTTAACATTCCTAGGATTATAGGATGCAGGACCAAGAAGAAATAATATGGGTGAGAATAAAAAAATAAAAAAAAGGACATGAGGATTTGGAGAGAAAGAGGGTAAAAGAACCTGGAAGGGAGTGGCTGCAGTTTGAGAGGTGGCTGGGAGAAAGCAGGAAACGAGGGAGTTTGAAGGTCCCTACGGATTAAGTTTCCCCTTCACAGTTGTAGAGACATAGTTACTCCGGTTTGGGTTTATTTTTGTTTTTATTTTTTATTTATTTTTTTTTAAAGATTTTTATTTGGTTTATTTTTAAATAGCTGTAGATAGCTGGGTGTGTTTTAATAAAAACACCAGTCCTTGATCAACCAGGTGGGCCGCCACTATCAGCCTTGTATTGGTTGCAGAGAATCCAACAGTCACGTGATCATGTTCACTCCCTTTCATACTGATGCACCCCTCCTGCCTCACACATACTCTAAGGGGGTCTCTTACGTGAGATTATTGGATGTATCACAAAGGTGGCTATTTGACCCCTTTTTATCCGGGAAAACCTAAGATGACAAATGCTTAGGATTTTTTATCTTACATAGCTCATAATTTTCTTTACCTAGATCCATGCCCATCCTGTGCACACAGACATAAGCAGCAGGCAGACTGTATTTTTTTACTTTTCTGAGGTTTAATTCCTCCCTCGTATTCTTTTCCCTTTTGTGTTCCAACCCCTTCATACTTTGGAATTGAAATAGGAAAATCATTGACAATTGATGAGAGATTTCTTCCCACTCTCGCCTCCCCACCTTTTTTGCAGGTTAACTCCAGGGTGATTCTCAAACACAAGTCAAGCATTGTCTCTGCAGAAGCTCTCTTGACCGTTCTCTTTTAACACCTTGTGCAAAGCCCACCACGTCACTTATCACGCGGTACTGAGGCGGCTGGCGTAGCAGCCTTCTGTCCTCCCTGGTAAGCACTATATCTCATTCCCCTCCTTTTCCGCAATGCCAGGCGTAGCATCCGGCACTGAGCAAGTCCCAGAAAGTGTTCATTGCCCTCAACCACCCGACAAACAGCGAATTTTGAAGCAGTTCCTGCAGACTCCCTTGTGGCCCGTTTTTCTCTACAGAAGCCCGAAGTGGGAGAAAGGAGGAGGGGAGTAGGGAAAGCCCCTGTCTAGGTTCCCATGGGAACTGAAATAAATATGGCAACAATTAAGGAGAAAGGAATACACTAAAAATACCATTTTATAAAGTAAAAGAATGTCACTTCTTCAAGTATTCGCATTATACCTGCTGCCCTTTCTTTCCCATAGAAGAATGTTGAAAATAGCTTATAAAATGATCTTTGTTACTTATAAAGCTTACTTCTTTATTCTAATAATACAATTCATATGTATATTGTTATGGACTGAATGTTTATGGCCCCCTAAAAATTTGTATGTTGAAATTCTAACCTCCAATGTCATGATATTAGGAGGAGGGGCCTTTGGGAGGCAGTTAGGTCGTGAGAGTGGAGCCCTCATGAAAGGGATTTGTGTCCTTATAAGAACAGACAGGAGAGAGATGGTTTTTCTCAGTCATGTGAGGATACAATGAGAAGACGGCAATGTGCAAACTCAGAAGAGGGCCCTTACCAGACATCGGATCTGCCAGCACCTTGATCTTGGACTTCCCAGCCTCCAGAACTGTGAGAAATAAATGTTTGTTGTTTAAGCTACCCAGTCTATAGTATT
>NW_017731940.1:347985-348964 GCF_001890085.2 Hipposideros armiger
CATATTCTACATTATGCTTCTTTTAAGGCAAGAATCACATGTTTGTAATCTTGTATTTCTCAATATTCGTTGAATGAACGAATACATTCTCTGGCATTACCTTTAAACAATATGTTAAATATATTCTAAACTCCTGTCAGAGCATCAGAGAGAGTGATGTTAACTTGAAAAAGCAAGAACTAAACAAAATGAAGAGCTGAAAAATAAAATTGACCAAAAACTATGCTCCAAATTAATGGGCGTAATGGGCTCATTTTCTAGCTCATTTACCTTATTTATTTCATGCAATTTCCTAGTTCAACGTTTGCCTTAAAAGTTTTCTTATTTTGATAATTTTCAGACAAAATATACATAATCTCTCCAGTCATGGAGAAAAGACAGACAGTAATCAAATGATCACACAAATAAATGAAATAAATGTATAATTACAATTGCAGTAAGCAGTATGAAATAGGGGGAATTATGAGCAACAATAACTTAATTAATAGAAGCCAAGTTTACAGAATGTGGGTGGTGATGGTCTATTGCAATTCATACTCTTCTCCACGTTTGAGTTCTGAGTTCAGTTCTAACTGCCTTTATTTTAAGACCCAAGCAAGGAGTTATCCTATTACCTCAGCAGTTAGTCTGATTTTCCAAGTGCCATTCTTTTTAGGAGCTCTGCTTCACTTCAAAGCAGGAGCAGAAACAGACAGGAAACTAGATTTTGTTTACTCAGTGATGTCTGTGGAGTGCCTGCTATGTGTCAGGCACTACAGCTTAGGATACAATGGATGGCAAACTGGACCTGGTTTCTGCTCTCCTGATGCTACGGTCTTGTAGGAGAGGCAGATGGTAATCATATGATCACCCAAATAAAGATATGAATACAAATTATAAGTGCCAAGGGGCACAGGAACCTATGGGGAAGTATAATTTAATTCCAATTACGGTTCTTGACAGGCTTTTCTAAGAACTGAAATTCACATTGGGATTTTTT
>NW_017731940.1:352225-356271 GCF_001890085.2 Hipposideros armiger
TTGTATTTAATTGCCAGCTGTGCCACTTCCTGGTTCTGCAACTTGGGATACATTACTTAATACTTTGCAGTCATAATGTCCTAATCTATAAATAAGGGAACACAAAAATAATAATAATAATACCTACCTCCTATGACTGTGATGAGAATTAATTAAAATAATGCATGTAATATGCACAGTGCTTGGCACATAGTAGTTACTCAATTAACTGCAGCTACTATTAATATGCTACACCTTGTTCTCAGCTTAATCTTACGGAGCCTTGTAAAATAGGTCAGCAAGCTCCTCCACGTGTAAGCCTTCTCTGGTATTTGAAACCTGCTCCCATTGACACCCATGTCTTCTGTTAGGGTAGCTGATCTTAAGTAACACTGCAAAGTCAGCAGAAAACATTTCTGTCCCCCCCCCCCCAAAATTAAATCAAAGATAATAATGCTCATCATTGACATTTTGGAGAATAAGATTTCACCTCTCCATAAGCCCGGAAGAGATTCATAAAGAGGTAATGTGGTATAGCAGTGGAAAGAAAACCCAGCCAGGAGTCCCAAGAAGTGGATTTTACTTGCTCTATGCCCTTGGGCAAGTCATCTGACTACTCCAATATCTTCAGTTGCAGGAGAGAGAAAATGAGACACTTATCACAACACTGCCGTGGGCATTAAGGGGATACTTATGCAAAACTACTATGAGATCAGTGCTCAGTGCATCCTGGGCATTCAGCTGGTTTGGGCTGATTTTATTTCCAGGCCCAGACACTTTGATACCCCTTTAGTATTCTCAATCCAGATGGTTTCCTACAGCCTTTCAGCTCATGGATGCCATGGCTCCTTTTACTAGTTTCCCGCCCTCTAGTCTATCGTTGAAAGTGTGGTTCTAATCACAGGCTCAGAATCCAGTAGCAGAATATAAAAAGCATAATAACCATCAATCACAATCTATGAGAAGTGATCAAAACAGTGTTTAGAGAAGAGTGTAAAGCTTTACTTGTCTTCATGTGAAAGAAAGAAAGAAAGAAAGAAAGGAAGAATATTAACTAAGTCCTGACCTTATTATATAAGACAAGGAAATGAGTTAAAAAAAAAACCCACAAGAGAACAGTAAACTGTGAATGTGACAAAATAAACAAATAATTAGTTAAATTAAAAAAATGAAAAAAGTGATTTATATGACCAAAAATTACTGGCTGAAAAGACTAACAAATGGCCAACAGATAGCAAATTAATTTAAAAACTAACGAAATTATAAATGAGGCAGGAAATACAGCATCCCGGATAATAGGGAAAAAATGTGTCAGAAAACACTTTGCATAGTTAAATGCTAATTATTTTAAATTTCCATGTGAAATATTTTCTCAAAAGCAAGGAAATCATCACTTACTGGATGCTGACCGTGTTCCTTGTCACAGTACTGGTTGTTTTAGGTACATCTCCTCTTTTTGTCTGTGTGATTACCCTGTGAGATAAATATCTGTCATCCTTTTACATACAAGAACTGAAGATCAGAGAGATGAAGCTATACTCCTATGTCCAAGGTCACCCAGATACTAAGAGATGCAGCTGGAATTCAAATTCAGATCTTCAAGGCCTATAGTAGCTTTACTTTTCCACGTTTTCATCCTAAAAATGTAAAACCTCAAAATAATCACAATAAGGAAGAAGCCATTTGAATATCCAGTAACTAAACATGTTGAAAAATTGTTCACATACCACACAAACGAAACTGGATATACTTGTTCAGATCAAAACCTCTCCAAATTTTCAAGTTGCAAACATAGTAGTAACCTATCTATCTATGTCATTTCCCCCAAAAGGAAATAATGGCAAACTACCTAAAATACTATAAAGGGATATATTGGTCTTAATTTTAATTGTCATTAGGGTACACACACACACACACACACATACACACACACACACACACACACATACAACACACACATACACATACACACACAAACCCTTATGGTGAGATTTCCCTTTATAGACATACATTGCTTTTAATAAAAAGCCAGTTGAATAAAGTGATAAATTATTATATGCTATAAGACGATATCATTTATATGAAATTTCCAGAACAGGCACACCTGTAGAAACAGAAAGTGGATTAGCAGTTGCCCAGGGCTGGGATGGATAGGGAGGGCAGGAGGTAGTGATAGCTAAAGGGTATGGAATTTCTTTTTGAGGTGATCAAATTGTTCTAAAATTAACTGTGGTGATAGTTACACATATTTGTGAATATACCAAAAACCATCTATTAATTTGCTAGGGCTGCCATAACACCACAGACAGGATGACTTAACAGAAATGTATTCTCTATTGGAGTCTAGAAGTCTACCATCAAGGTAACAGTAGGGTTGAGTTTCTCTGAGGCCGCTGTCCTTGGCTTACACACGGCCACCTTCTCGCTGCTTTGTCCTCATATGGTCATCCTTCTGTGCACACACACCTCTGGTGTCTCATCCTCTTTTTATAGGACACTAGTCATATTGGATTAGGGGCCCATATTAACAGCTTCATTTTTACCTAATTACCTCTTTAAAGACCTTCTCGCCAAATATGGTTACATTCTGAGGTACTGGGAGATGGGACTTCAACATATGAATTTGGGGGTGGGAGGGACACGATTCAGCCTATAACATTACCAAACTGAACACTTTAAAAGGACGAATTATGTGATCTCTGAATTCTATCTTAATAAAGCTGTTTTAAAAATAGTATAAGAATGTTCACTTAATGTGATTAAAAAAAAATCTTTAACTANTCCTCCCCCTTACCCTCTGGTAACCACTAAACTATTGCCTGTGTATAGGGGGTTTTTGTTTGCTTGTTTGTCTTGTTCCTTTGTTGCTTTCAGTTTTATATCCCACATATGAGTGAAGTCATATTGTTCTCAACTGTTTCTGTCTGACTTATTTCGCTTAGCATGATAATCTCAAGATCCAACCACCTTGTCACAAATGACAGTATTTCATCTTTTCTTATGGCCAAGTAATATTCAATTCTATTGCACAACCTAAAAACTCATAATATAACCTGGAAGGGTGTTTGAAAAAGATATCTTAACAGAATTTCCAATTTTATCTTGCTTCTCTTCAGAGGTATAGCTCCTCTAAGGAGGAAAAAAATTAAAAAACTGGTAAGCCAAATTCACTCTAGGTAGCTACTGAAGATTAGGAAAAAAAAAAAAAGAATATTACCTGTAAATCTGGTTTTACCAGACTGCAGGAAAACAGGGGCAAAATGACCACCTGCTCACAAATTGTCACCTTTCTCACAAACCCTGACATGATTCACTATTCAATCTGCATGCAAATTAGACCAGAACACTGCTTTCTTACTCATCATAACCTGTTTTCTTGGAAACAAGTCTCCCCTGGGCTTGCAGGAAGTTTGACGTAACTGTCTAGGTTTCCCCCAAGTGCTGACAGGGAATGTTCCATGGGTACCTGGTGCCAGCCACAGCCTTGCTTGTGCACCACCCACCTGCCTACCCTTGTTGCCCTGATACCCCAAGGAGGAGGCTTCTAGCTAACAGAGAGGAAGGAGAGGCAACTGACCATCTCTCTGCTCTGGTTCTTGACCTTCTGCTCTGGTTCTTGACCTTTAGCTTTGCAGCCTCTTCTTTCACAAAGAGGAACAAGTAAGTAGGGGGACCACTGGTGGCTTCTATTTCCCCACCAAAAGGGAGGGATAACCCTCAAAGGGGAGAGCAACTTGCTCTGCTTTTCACAGGCTCTTGGGCTGCTTGTTTTTAAAAACTGTTCGATTTAAATATAATAGCCTTCCCGATCAAATACTTTCCATTTCTAAGAGCAGATCAATTCCAATTTCTTTCTGAAATTCTGTTTTCATGAAATAGCCTGTTTTACCACCGTATGGGATTCTGGCTTTTATGGTGGATCTTATTGAGCTGCTGAGATTGATGAGATGTGTATGTGAAAAGGTTTTGCAAAGCCTGAAGACCCATGCTAGAGGGAAAAGAATCGTGTTGACTGCCCCACTAACATTTTGGAGCACTTATCAGGTGCCAGGCCACAATGACAACCG
>NW_017731940.1:358516-363377 GCF_001890085.2 Hipposideros armiger
AAATACGTGATGACTTTTCCAACAACCCAATAGATGCTCAAGCAGTAGTTCACCATAATCAGAACTAGAACTGTCTGGACACATGGTAATCACTTTGAGCACCTCTTATGATTGCAGAAGTCAATGTGACTTGTATTCATCTTTTATTGATATATTGATATATTGAGTATTACAATTGATACAGGTTTTTCCTTTCTTAAAAGGTGTATACATTTTCTAGTACCCTCTGTATATCCTGGAGCCTTCTCATGGCAACACATAGAAATATGTCTAATAATTTTTTTAACAAAAGTAGTACATGCTCATGGTTAAACACACTCCATATGTAGAAGGCATAAAACACAAAGCAGAATGGTCCCACTCAGTTGCAGAAGTAACCACAGTTCACTATTTCATGTGTATTTATTTGAACATTTTAAGCATGTCTGAGCATTTCTTATGTCTGTTGTTAATTAGTCTTAACTGAGATTGGTTATTGTGGTCACCCTGTGGCTATCTGAACTGTCTCTCAACCAAGAGATCCCACAGATGATTTCTAAGCCATTCCCTAACTAGAGGAGTGGTTAGAAATAGAAATTCCAGCACAAGATTTCTATTGCTAAAATGGCCAGATGTTTTATCTTCTAAATATTTTTGAAGCCATAAATAATAGACAGTGATTAAAACAAGAATACACAGGCTACTAAACAAAACATATATAATTTCCAGTGTGATCTAGCGTTTAAAACAGGCCATAAATGGCTTTCTGCTACAAACCCCATCTACTTCTTCTCAATAATGGTAAACCCAAGTCCAATTTTCATGCTTACAAACCTGTAATGGAAAAGATTTTCTAGTCTGTTTATTCAACGCATCTCTCATTTATCATATGACATCTCTGCTAGTCCCAGTTATCCAAGCCAAAAGTAATTCAGGCACTTAAACAGCTGCTAATGACCAGTGGAATTTTCAGAAAACGCAATTATAAAAACAACTTTGATTACATATCTAGTCTTCTCTGTATGCCTTACAACAATTTCTAGTGTGTTGGAGAATCTCGATCATGTCAAGAGCTTAGCTCAAGACCACACTGCATTAAGCCCCCTTGACAACTACAGTTATTTGTTTCGTCATGCAGCTCCCAGCCTTGCCCCTAAAAGGAGCTCATTCAAATGCCGTGGAGAAGGGTGTGCACTTCTGCAGATAGTAGGGAGTCATCAGAAACTTTTAAGTAGAAGTGGACCCATGGTCTGCCTTTGGGAAAGGTGGCTTTAGCTGCCTCAGGAAGAGGTATGAAAGTGACTGGAAGCTAGATGTGCCCAAATCCATGGTCCAGGCAAGACACGACTATGGCCTGAACCAGGAAAGTCGCAGTGCGATCAAGTGGGCCAGGCAGATCCAGGAAGATAAAATCAGTAGAATTTTTTGACATTATACCAGGTCAGAGAATGACAGGGTCACAGTAGCCTGGAGGTTTGTACCTTGAGTGGCCCAATCGTGGCATGGAGTTCTAAATGCAGGAGAGGAGCACTCTTGTGGGGGTGAGGGGGAGTAGGGACAATAAGGTGTTCCATTCAAGAAAGTTGTGTTTGAAACATCTGTTAAGTGGCCTCCACTTCAGGTATAAAGAGAGCAAGCAAAATAATCCATCATGGAAATCAAGACTATGGTTGGAAAAGTATTAATGGCTAAGAGGGAGAAGGTTATATAAGAGATGTTGCAGAGATATAAAGGGACACATAGGAAACTTCCCACAGTTTTAGTTCCTAGGGTCACAAGACTCATTTTCACGCAAACTTGCTACACTCAACAAAGAAGCTGTCAGCTGAGCTGAGAGGAACTCCCAGGGCTTATGCTACTAAACTCCATCTCCTTACAAGTAACCAAATGATGCCGGGGACAAAGGCTTCCCCTTTGGAAAGGAAACTTGAGACCCAGCTCTCCCTCTGCCTTCCAGATGGTATTACACATGTCCATTAGAAATGTTCAGGAAACGCTTTCCTTTTAGAAACCAAGAGAAACATTTTCCTTCTTTGGAGCCTGCTCCCACTTTCTCTCCCTCCTTAAATGGAATCTGATGTGTTTTTTCCCCGAATTATCCATGACTGGTCCTTTGCACTGTTTGTGCTCTGGGTAGATACACTGCAGTGGGCAGATAAGGATGGGGCTCAGCAGTGACGTGCATGTCTGCTGTTTCCTTAGCAATGCCCCAGCAGGCTCCCAGCTCCCCTCCAAATCTGCTTCTGAGTCAGCCTGCTTTCAGCTCCAGGCCAGGCTCTGCCAGAACACCACTTTGGAAATAATAATCACTCTTTTCATCATGGCACTTTACAGTTTATAAAGACCTTTTGTGGTCTCTATTTCATGTTACCTCCTTTATGTCATTTTCTCTTACAGAGGCAATATTAGTAATATCACCATTTTTTAAGTAAAGAAATCAAGGCTCACTAAAGTTTAATGACTTTCCTAGATTGCAAAGCAGTAAGTCAACAGAAGAGGATGAGGCTTGGAAACAGGGCCTCATGGAGTTTGTTCACCTTGGGCAATAGTGGCCACTGAGTCACAGCCAGACGTCCCCATACAGTCTGAAGACCAGACAGGGGTTATTCCAGCCCAGGATGAAATAGGAGCAGGTCTTCCTTCTGAATTAAAACATGTTTAAGGTTTACTGGAAAAGTCTAGCTCATGGGTAGTAATGATAAAGGGCTTCTTAATTCAGCCACCAGCTGGCACCCCAGGCAGCATTAGTTGTCAAAATAAAACAGTTTTTATAGTGCTCAACACATGACAGTTGTACTATGGACTCATCACAAGTGTGCTTCTACGGTTGGTCAATGTGTAAATTTAATTTTGCTTTCACTGTTAATTGGCACTGTTATGGCAAAGTGTCAGGTATAACATTGAGTTAAATGCTTTATTGAAATAGGACAGAGTTGGTAAAACTTATTTGAATAATTGGTGCAGCTTAATACCCAGCTGGCATCTAAGAAAGGGTGCATGTTTGCTGGCATATGGCTGTGTGTGTCTACAGGAGGGGCTGGAGAGAGCAGCCTCCTCAGGGAGAGCCTCAGGCTGACGGGTGATGAAGTTATACAGTACGCTAGAAGCTATGGATGCTTCGATAGACTCTCCGAGACACTGGTACATGGGACTCCTGTTTGCATTGTAATTATTGCTTACTTGCTTAGAGCTCTTTTGAATCTTCAACCCTTGAGAGACGCTCTAGATTTCTAGCGTTTGGTTGTGAGTCACACACTCAAAAACCTGAGAACTGTTCTTCTAACTTCTCTTTCTGGCACAATCAAAGCAAACCTGTAAGATGTTTGATTTGAAAAAGTCCTTGAAAGGTCACTAGAAAAAATTTAACAGCCATTGAGTTAAACTATCCATTCAAATTTGGACTCTATCTACAAAAAGTTACTCTGCCTACCCCACCTGGCCCATCGAATGGAGTGTCATTATCTCACAAGATGGTCTGATGGTTCTACCACACATTTCCTTATTGCCAACAAATTATTCTTGGACTTTTTCAGGGTCAGTACCAGCAGCCTGCAGGTCACAGATGNCCCTAACCTCTCCAAATTTAGGGGTGGTTCCATGGCCCATATCGGGGTGATCAGACTCCCTGGGAAAGTGTTTAAACCCAGGATTTCAAGAACAAAACAAAAGTAAAGCATATTAGTATTCAAGAAAAGGCTGAGCTTCAGAGCTTTGCTCCTCAGAGGCCCAGACCTGCTCTTTCTAAGTTCTGGTATGTCACCTTTCCTTGGAATCTGTGACTTATCCCAGATCCTCCCAATAAATTCCTCATTGGCCTATATTAGGCTAAGTGGTTTCTGTTGCTTAAAGCCAAATAACCTAGTATAGTGCTTCTTAGAAGGAAAAACAAAAAAAAATCAAAACCACAGCCTAGGTGGTCCCTAAAGTCTCCTCCATCCCTAGTACTCATGGTTTTTATATGTCCATCATCCTGGGGCCTAAAGTTGTTTCTCTACCATAACACCCATCCTGCAGATGCAGGGTGAAAAGGGAAAACAAAAATCTGGCAATTTGACATTTTCCTTGTAAGTTTCAAAATAGCTAAATAGGTGAAAGTCTGGGAAGGTTTGCCTGAAATTTCCAGTCTTTATATTTACTATAAAAAATGTGATTGTAGTTAAGTCTGAAGAAATTGAAATGAGCTTTGGAGCTGAGAGGTCAGGATTTAAAACTATCACTGCCACTGAACCTTGTTTCATCTTCCTGAATCTCAGTTCGTTTATCTGTAAAATGAACATGGCACAATGATTGATTAAGACATTAAATTGTGTTTTATTCTCACTCTATTTTTAGCCCCCACAAATGCCTATGCACATATGCATGTGTGTAAATGCACGTGTACTAACACAAATGCGTGTGCACAAACTCTCCCCACACAAGTCCACACACAGGATTCCAAGAACAAGCATTCCAAAAATTCTAGGCGTTTTTTGTGCTCCTGACTTAGAGCCAAAATGAGATGTCTGCAAATAAAATCTGCCTCTGGGCCTGGAACTCCTGGAGTGATTTGTGCTAACTGAGGGAGTACTAGAGGCAGGACAGTCCTCAAGACAAGAAAAGAAGGTCTCTGGGTTCCACGGGTGATAGGAACCTGGACCCCAATTCCCAGGGCTGTCCCAAGGAAGGGCCAGGACCTCTGAGGAAAAGTGTTGTCTCAGCAAAGATTTCCCTCCAAGCTTAGCATGAAAAGTAACTTACTGCCCAATTGAGTACATAGGCAAATGTGGACCAAACAGTCTGCCAGTGGTCCCTATGGAAGGTTGGGATCAGAGGATTTGTATGTGGTTCTAGGAAGAGAGGAAAACTCCCCCAAAGTCGTCGGAATTGAATTTCCTGCCCTCTT
>NW_017731940.1:370007-371028 GCF_001890085.2 Hipposideros armiger
AAAAGAAAACTAGGAAAGAAAGAATATGACATCACCATGATACTCCTATACCTGACCCTGTAGTGTGTCACATTCAACCATCATATTATTCATTCACTTATCCAGTGTTTTAAGCAGCTACTATGTGCTACGTGCTAGGGATTCTTCTAGGTGTGACATACAATAGTAAACAAAATGAAGACCCCTGCTGTCACGGAGCTTCCAGTCTTGCAGGAGCAGGAATAGAGGCAATAATAACTGAGGCATAATAATGTCAGTATGTTAGAAGGTGATAAGAGCTACTGGGGGAAACAAAGAAAAACAAAACAAGGTTTGACAGTACGAGGGGCCCTAAAATTGCTGAGGAGCAGCAGGAGGGGTAGGTTGAGAGAAGGGTAAGAGAGTTGGCCATACAAATATTTGGTACAGAGACCCTGAGGTAAGAGTGTGTCTGAGGTGCTCGACAAATAGCTGGAAAACCAACATAGCTGAAAAGAAGTGGGCAGAGAAGAACATAGTGAAACTAGCCCAGGAGGTAATGAGAATCGGGACATGCAGGGCCGCAAAGGGCATTGTAGGCACTTAGGCTTTCACTCTGAGTGAGATGAGGAACCCTGGCAAGGTCGGGAGCAGAGAAGTCACAAGGTCATCCTTGCATTTTAGAAGTATCCCTCAGGTGGCTGTGGTGAGACTAGAATGTGGGGAGCCAAGGGTAGAAACAGGGGGACATTTGGGGGCTATTGTGTACAAAAGTAACAAAGACTGGATATGGGTTTTATTGTTTAAATGGTGGTATGTACCGTATGGACGGAGAGGATGCCGGGATAAGGTAGAGCAGGGGCGATACAAGAGAGTCAAACCACCATCTTCCATATGAAGGCGTCAAGTAGGGAATAACTAAAACGAATCCATAAAGAAGTAAAAGCATAGCATTTAAAAATATGAAGTTAATAAAAATAAAATATAGCTAAAAATCGTTTGAGATGATTGCCACTAGAGAGAGAAACTGGGGAAGAGGGACAAGGGACAGCTGTGTTTTTTT
>NW_017731940.1:371463-372477 GCF_001890085.2 Hipposideros armiger
ACTGCTCTGAGTTCATTTGGGAAGAAAAAAACATTGTATCCTTTCCTCCTGGATATTTTTGGTTTAGAAGCAATTGCTGAGCAAACCAATAAGCAGTTCAAGCACATGGCATGCTCTGGTCACAAGTCAAGGGCAGGTCACCACAGATGACTGTGAATATCTACTTTTCCTGCCCTGGAAAGCGGAGTAGAAAGTGGTTTCCATCTGAGTTCAAGTCAACAAGTCACACCTTCACTCATCCATCCATCCACTCACTTATTCATCCATTGTTCAAATCCTTACTGAGCAAAAGTAAGCTAGGCATCAATGCAGGGAGAAAGACTTAACCGCCAGTTCTCAGTGGGCTTGTGTGAACAACACATTTGAAGGCCAATTACAGTGCACTGCAGGAAGGACTAAGAGAGGCATTTGCCCAGAGTCATAGCAGACTCCGAATTAGCAAGGGTGGAAAATGTTGGGAAGAGGGAGTGACAGAGAGGCAGGAAAGGAAGTGGGCTGTATTGGTTGAGTAAAAGGTGATAGGACAACTGCAAAGGAGAGAAATGGCAAAAGATGGTACTTTGGTGGAACTACGGATAGAGAGAGAGAGAGTGTATGCTGTTCAGTTGTCCTAACCTCAGATGTCACAGGAGCCATGCAGAGTGAGCTGGGTCCTGGGAAATACAAGAGAGTTGTGCAGACTGGAGAATTGTGAGGGGACAATCTCTCCACAGCTCCAGCTATTGACACACACGAGACAGGACCTAGTATGTCCATGGCTTCTAATTTTTCAACAGAAATCCAGACTTGTGTTATGGGTGTGTGTATGAAATTGGCAGTGAATGCAAATGGTTTAACACTATAATGATAAAATCTGCTGTGTTCTCTCCTCCTCCCCCCAAAATATATGGCTGACTTCAAGCTGAGAGCGAATAGTGTACTACCACTGGCACAGTGGCTGAGTTGTTCTGACCTTAAACAAATCACTTAAGTTATCCTAAGCCTCAGTTTCTGCATCTATAGTAATAACAGCAT